>NC_041397.2:56195142-56345142 GCF_900747795.2 Erpetoichthys calabaricus | reverse complement strand
GCAGCGAAACAAGAACTGCACGAACTGAGTTAGTTGGGGTATCCAGTTTAAGAATACAGTGTTTAAATGGAATGCAACTGGAGAGTTTTCCCACTTGCATTACAGACAAATATCACACACATATTTGATTGTAGACAGAAAACCCCATTAAACTATACGTAAAAACAAATCAAGCTGAGAAACAACAGATTTGTCGTAGCTTGCAAAATCTCCACCTGCAATGTCAAGCAGCAGAAAATGATCAACTGTGCGCCCTTTGAAACTGCTCAGTCAACTGCAAACTTTTGTAACTGATAAAAAACTGAAAAAGGGGAAATGAATGCACCAAAAATCATAAAACCTCACTCTCTTTTTATTCTTCCACGGAACATTTTATCGTGTGATGTGTGCGCAGCTTTTAAAGTTTTCTTTCTAACTGAATTTTGCACAGTTAAACAATTCTTACCACCTCCTACCCTCCCAGCCATTGTAAGCTTTCTGCCCTGATAAATGCGCTTGGCTGCCATCAAATAGTCCGGCTTTGACCGTTCACATTTAAATATGCGAATTAGTCATGAAGCATGACACAGCCTGGCAAAATTGCTAAATTGGTGGACTCCATGAAAAAGGGGAAAAATCAAAATGGTATTCATTAATGTGAATTAAGTAGAGAGGTATGAGACTTTTGCACTGGCAGAATTTCCAAAATATCATAACAAAATGTGATTTGGAATTTTAAAAAAGAAGATTATTCTAACAGAGTTTCATAAACCATAAGAGACTGAATTCTTTAGCATAAACTGAGGAATGCTTTATGTCAATGACACAAAACTGTGATTATTGACGCATTCTTCCAGAAGTGGAAAAATGCATGAATTTGTGGATAAAAACAACTAACTTGCACATCACATAGAGGATAACGAGATATTATATGCACAGAGCAACAAAGCAAAAATAAGAATATGATGCACGTTAGCACAAGGGAGAAATGATTTGTTACATCGTTATTTTACATTTCTTCTGGGAAAAATGTGGGATTTCCTCGATATGTATATGGAACACTTAGCAAAATATTAATATAAGTAAAATGTGATAAATTACATCAACAAAAACTAAATATTGAGTTTACTCTGCACTCATTCATCTATTTATACTCAGTGTCTTTAGCGGTTTTTTCGATCTTAGGCAATCTCAGTGGTAAGAGGTACAAGCCAGGAACCATCTCTGGACGGGACAGCAGATAATTTGGGGAATTACGTCTAATGTTAAAATCATAATGGCGAGATATATTTGTAGAGCGAATAAAATAAATTATAATGGTCGTATCAAAATGTTACTATAGCAGTGTCACGCCATCTTAGTTCAAATCAGTGTCGCACTGCGCCGCTTATTCTGACATCATTAGGTGTGAAAACCAGAACTCCGGCCGATTTGCAGTCACCATTTACTGTAACATGCAAGGCTTTAGGATGAAAAACCCACGTACACACGGGGAGAACATTCAGCACTACAGTAACCAGGAACGGGAATTAGAACCAGGATTTCATGAAGCAGCACTCCAACCTAATGTGACCCTCTCCAAGATATCACCATGATATCACGCTATATGCTTTAGTCTCTTTGTGTTTGGAAGAGTCCTTTGCAAATGGTTAATTAATATCTGATAGATAGATAGATAGATAGATAGATAGATAGATAGATAGATAGATAGATAGATAGATAGATAGATAGATAGATAGATAGATAGATAGATAGATAGATCATTTCAGAACTGTGGATGTAACATTTCCATCCCACAATATTGTTTGTGGCACAAGTGCAGCTGCCCTCGTCAGAAACAGCCCACTGTTTCACCCAAAACTTGAAAGAAATGCAAAGATCTCTTAGAGCAAAATAAAGAAAGCCCGGAATTGTCTATACACTGCGGATATTTACAAAAAGTTGTTTACCATAATTCTAACTGAGGTAGGTTAAACGGATATACATATAGCTAAACGATAAGCAAATCTATCGAATTCGCCAAAATAAAAACGAGAATAGCGTGCATAATAACATGCCCTGCGTTTTTCAATACGAAACCTGAAAGATGTTTGGAACACGCCAGTTATTTAATTGTATTAAAACGATCCAGCTTTAAAAGATTGTTTTCGATATCCAGTAACACTGTACCGAAGACCTTGACCTCCGTGCCCTCGGACCCGGGTTCAGTTCTCAGCCAGAGGTGAAGTTTCGTTGGCCTTTTCGCTCGTTCTACAATGGCACCTCCTTGTGTGATTCCTTACAGATCAATTTCGATCTGGGAAGGACTCTTTGCATATGAAATTGGTTCTTTGTGCTTTAAAAAGGTTCCTAATGTGCGGACAAAAGTGATTTTTAATATATAATAGGCTACAAATACTAACATATCAAGAAAACCCGAATTTAGCCTATATTGTATGCAGCAAGAGTCCTTTTAAAATCCCAAAACCTACAGTTTTTCGGAAATCTGTCGTTATTCGTGGCTACTGGGAAACTATTGAGGATCTAAATTAACAATGGCTCCTCCTGGAACCCTCACATGGATGGTTCTTTTAGGAACCGAAAACGTCCCCTTATTTCATCGCTCTGAAGAATCGCTATTGACATTCACGAGTGTGTATGCGCGTGCGCTGCCTGGCAGACGTTTGTTTCCCTTACGCATCCATCGTGTTGGTGTGTTTAAACTACTTCGGTGAGAGTTATTTAACTCTGTTAACACACGCCTTTCATTTGCACACAGGTTCCAGCAAGATAAGCAAGTATGGTGTTCCTGTACCTGTAGTTTCAGATTATTACACGTTTACGCTTTCATTTTTACATGTGACGCAGGGTTTGTTGCACCCACGTTCCCCGATCAGGGCGGCACGGTGGCACAGTGGTAGCACGCAGTAAGGAGACCTGGGTTCGCTTCCCGGGTCCTACCTGCGTGAAGTTTGCATGTTCTCTCCGTGTCTGCGTGGGTTTCCTCCGGGTGCTCCAGTTTCCTCCCACAGTCCAAAGCCATGCAGGTTAGGTGAATTGGCGATCCTAAATTGCCCCTAGTGCGTGCTTGGTGTGTGGGGGTGTGTGTGCGCGCCCGGCGGTGGGCTGGCACCCTGCCTGAGGTTTGTTTCCTGCCTAGCACCCTGTGTTGGCTGGGATTGGTTCCAGCAGACCCCCGTGACCCTGTAGTTAGGATATAGCGGTTTGGATAATGGATGGATGGACGTTCCCCGATCAATGAATGCGCAAAGTTCTTAGGTCACTTGTACAAAAACCCATCAAAAACCGCGAGAGTTACGATTAATTGCTAATTACGAGCTAATCTGAATTGGTTCCCCGTTCTAGGTTAATGTAAATGTTTCGCAGGCTTTTCAATTATAGGTATGAATACCTTTTTAAGACCTGACCTGGAGGTGTTTAATGAATGCAGCAGGTAATTTAAGCTTTTAATTACGCTGCGTTAAATACGTAAATCAATCCATTTATTTAATCAACGGAGCAACAGTCTATTCCAACAGCATACGTTATAAAGCAAGACCCTGCTCTGTGTGAAAGATCAGCCCACGTCAAGTCTTGGTACTGCTGAGTTACCTGACGGCTTTATCCAAAGTGTCGTATAACTGAGACAAGGACAGTTGTTCTGTGACTTTTGTTTTAAGATCTGACGACAGGCAGGTAAGGTGAATTGCTCAGGATCACATGCTGAGCCAGATTTGAATTGAACGGAAACTATGTATCAGATTAAATGAGGCAAGTTGTCATTATGATCCAGTCCTTCATAAACATCGAGGTCTATTGTTCCGGGTAAAGATCAAATTTATTAAGGACCCGTGCTCTATATCGTGCTCGTTAAGATCCAAGTGCGGCTCTAACTTACCAACGTCCAACGCTTCATATGAATCACCAACTCGAAGGTTCCCGTTCCGTGCTACATGTGAAGCTCCATGTGAGGCTCGCATGCATCAATATCCAGTGCTGCAGATGAGTCCGAATGCTCCATGAGATTAGACTTACAAAGATCCAGTGCACTGTATGATGGTCAAACCTTATAAAAGCCCAGTGGTCAAAATGAGGGTCAATAACATAACAGCGGAATTACAAACAGACAGTGGTAAGTGGTGCATACCTAGGGGTGCTCTTAAATTAAAGAAATGCTTCCAACTGTGACATTGTTGTTAATTATTCAGTTACAGTCATCTCCCTAGAGTTCCATTATCACAGAAAACAACGGTAAAATTGATGGCAAAGTTTAATTAGATGAATATTTTGCAGCTAATCATTTATATAATGTATATTTCTATCCCATTTCTAATGAAAGTTAAGAAAGTGCTAATGCTATAGTGTAAATATAGCGCAAGAACAAATCATTTAATGAATAAATGGATGACAAACATCGCATGCATGTTGACACTAAAATGACTTGCACAAGCTGCTCAGTTGACCCTAAATTGCGGGTATGCGCGTCAATGTGGTCTGCAATGGGCTGTCAAACTCCTCCAAGGCTGATTCCTAGCATCTGAGCAGGACCGTTAAAGTGACATATAGAAAATGGATGGGTGTGGGATACTATAGTAGACCAGGATAATGTATTTAATAGGTTCTTAATACTTATTCACTTTACACTGGATGAAGAAAGTTTCACTAATCAAATCTTTCAAAGACATAAATTTTGATTATTTTATTAAGCTGGTGCAAGTATTAACTGAAACTCCTTTTCAAATTCCATAATAAAATTAGGAATTGCGTAGAGTGGTTTTATTGCGTATTAAATTACACTACACAGTTAAACACGATATAATCTATTATTTGTGTTCAGTAATAACACAATAGCCGTATTAATCGTTCATTAACGACAACGTCTCCAGTTTTCCATTGAAGCGTCCTCGAGAATAACTCTGATACTGGAGCAACTACTGCACATAGGCACTGGCCTGAGATGTGACTGCACCCTAGTGGTGGATTTGGGAAAGGCACGGCGTTCAAAATAAATGCATAGAGTTTGTGATGTCAATGAACACTAGATAGTAATATTTAAAAAAACGTATAAAATAATACAGACAATGATTTTAACATCCTGTCTTGTGATCATTGTGTAAAGAGCGCATTTTAAGTCAGTTTTGTTGTGTGATCTGATAATAGGTATTTTACAGTGCCTGTTTACTTCGTTTTTAATACGTGGATTGTAACATTTAGAAATATTTTCAACGACAAAAATATTTTTTGTTTTTAAAGTATAGACTTACGGACGTTTATGCACGTATAGTTATAAAATCATCGTTAAACAGCATCGTTGTCCTCTTAGGTCGTAGCACTATATGTAGTACTTGTTTAAAGACTGTTTCAAAAGTAAGACTTTAAAAGTCGGTAAGTACACTTCAGATGTGTTTTTCTGGCGATGTGCTGCATTTCACAAATGTTTTGTTTGAGAGTATTGACCTGAATTTTAATATCTATTTTATTACTAGTGTTACCCGTAAACTTTCAAGCACAGACCAATTTGTCTAGGGTTGCAAGTGTGGAAACGCGATCTTCTCATTTTGAAAGGCTTTCTCCTTTCTAGCTTTCCAACACTTCTTAGAATGTCGCCCTCTGGTGGTTTCCTAGCGTAAGCACTCATATTTCAAGACCTGAAAACAGCGTTATTAGTCTTGCTCAAAGGAGAAGAAGCCTGTCCGGAGCCCATACAACACTTTGTTTTTTATTTCCCTTTGGATTCTGTTGAAATGGAAAGTTTTTTTTTTCCGTTTGACCTTGTAAGCTACACAAGATGCAAAAAATTAACTTTTCCACCTTTCCATTGTCTGAGGGATTCTTACTTTATAATGCCCAGGTTCTCTGCCAACTTACTAGGCACATCCGCAAATGAATGAATGAAGAAAACAACCGCTAAACATATATACTTAATTACAAAATTCACTTTCCTAAACCTTTTGAATATATAATAATAATTAGTTAATGCGCTTACATGTTATGCAGTGTATAGGTGCTTAACAACGTAAAATATTTGAGAAATACACGGTGTATTGAACATGATTCAAAAGGGTGGTAAATCACATAAGTATAATTTTATACTGCTTTATCCCCTAACAGTGAAATATTTAAAACCATGGATCTGAAACATGTCAAATGAAATTCATGTCATTGTTTAACCCACTTAATCCAGACCAGGGTTGCAGGAGCCTATCCCAGCTAGCATAGGGCACAAGGCAGGAACAAACCCTGGGCAGGGCACCAGTACCTTGCAGGGAAACCACACACACCGAGCACATTTAGCATTGCCAAATCACCTAACCTGCAGGTCTCCGGACAGTGGGAGAAAACCGGAGCACCCAGGGGACACCCATGAAGACAAAGGAAGAGCATGCAGCCTTCAGGCATGGAGGACCCAGGATGTGAACACTGGTCTCCAGCAGCACTAAAACTGTGCCACCTGCGTATGTCAAGTGAAAGCCTTAAATAAATTAAACCATATTGTTACTTTATATTACATCACTCATTAATTCATATTTTTAACTGATGTTTGACATTAGATGGTAATTGAAAGTCAGAACTTAACCTTTACAGAACCGGCCCTAGTTGAAGACAATACTGGACTTGTTGGGTGTCAACTTCAAAGGTACAGTTACTCACACTCATACATATATATTTACTTGGTTTTGCAAAGACAATAAATCCATATTCAATATCTACTTTTAAATTAACAAGAAACCAGAGGTCAATATGACCTGTTAAGTATGGTGTGAAGAAATATATACCTTTTAAAAGATAAAAATAAAAAGGAAAAACAGTAATAACCTGGAAATTAATATAATAAAAGGGGAAGGGTGTATGCAAAACTTAATTTTAATAAAGAAAGCAAGCAGAGGTCAGACACCAGAAAGTTAAAGGCTGTCTTATTTAGACTGTCCAAATGCTTGGATACAGGCCATCAAATAGTGGTGGTGTGAAGACATCACGATTCACAGTTTTAGCAGTAACAAATTAAACTGTGAATGTGGCAAATATAAACAACATGGTAATCTCTATGACAAACCACCACAAAGCGGTAAGGATCATGCTGAAAATTGTGCAAATTCACACTGTGACTGTGTCACCGCCATAATAATATAAATAAACAATGACTACAAAAATGAAATGAGCTGACACAAAAATGTGCACAAATGAATCCTGAAATGTCAAAATTAGGTTTAATGATAGACACAAGCGAAGAAACTACTCTGGATAAGACCCTCACAAAAGGCTTATTTTGAATCACCAGATAATGCAATGCATTTGTGCTGTAAGAGGAAACTCGCATTTTCACGAAAACTCCCACAGTGAGACCAAAAAAACATCTTAGTGGAGCGTTAGGGCAAACATTGTCATACAGGTAATGTAAGAGAAAACAGATCAGACTGTGAAAATACAGCCAAAAGATAAAACTTCTAAAACAAAATCTAAAAGAGGAAACAAATCCTTCTTCCTTAAGAAATAATTTTAAGTGTATTATTATTATTATTTTTATTAGCAGCTTATCTCCTCTCCCATGTTCTGGTAACTAAAGAAGTCTTTTCTTTTATGCTCCTGGCACTTTCAGTTCCCACATAGACTTTTTCTCTTGAAGTAAAGAAATTGCATATTTTTTCAGTGCACCATATTTACAGATGTTTACTCTTCTAGGTCAAATATTTCTGTCCTTTTTACTCTTTACTGTTTCTCTCTGTTATTTATATGTAGGCCTTCTTTTCATCCTGGCCTACTACTTTATTATGTATTGTAATAAGAAATACCTAATTAGCACTTCTTCTAAATTTTAAGGCAAGGCTTTGTCAATTGTGGCCCAGGTGTCTATCAGTTCTTCTTCATCTTGTTCTTCTTGTTCTTGTTCTTGTTGTTGTTGTTGTTCTTCTTCTTCTTGTTCTTCTTCATCTTCTATGTGGGGCCAATGTGCCTGATCAGCCTTCTCCATATAGCTTGATCCTGCACCTTGTCCCCAGTCAGATCTTTTTAATAAAATCTTCATTTACTGTACTTTATCCATCCTAATCCACTTTGGCCTCTTCACTTTGTCTTCCCATGTACTTTTTCCATCACACTTTTGCCCACATATTCATTGTCTGTCCTCATCAAATATCTATACCACTTCATCTTACGGCCCTGTACTTCCTTAGATATTCTCCCACTTTTGTTGTACCCCTGATTGTCTCATTTTTTATTCTGTCCTTCTTTGTATCTCCACACATCCATCTCAACATTCTCATTTCTGCCACAACCAACTTCTTCTCTGTCACTGACTTTACTGCCCATGTCTCAGTTCCATACATCATTGCTTTATTCTTGTAATCTTTACTTTCATTCTTTAACTACACAATACTGATAAGTTCTTCCAATTGTTACATCCACACTGCACTCCGTGAGTTATCTCTGTTTCTAATTCTCTAATTTTGGCTGCCAGTGATCCTAGATACAGTATTTAAGCTTATCCACTCTTTTTAATAGCTGTCTCTGCAGGCTAATTTCTCAATCCAGATCATAATTAAACCTCATATATTCCGTCTTCATTCACTTTATCTTCAGTCCTCGATCATCTAAAGCTATTCTCCATTCTTCCAATTTCCTCAGAACTTCCTCTTTTCTGGTGCTACACAACACAATGGCATCAGCAAACAGTATGCAGAAGTGGGATTGGTCTTTTATCCCATGAGTCAACACATCTGTAACCAGATCAAAGAGGTAAGGACTTGAAGAAGGTCCCTGGTGCAGACCGACTCTAACTGGGATCTTGTCTGTTACCACAACACTGCTTTTAACATGATCCCTCATTCATTCATACATGTCCTGGACAATCCTCACATACTTCCCTGGTACTCCTTTCTCTCTTATGCACCTCCAGACTTCATGACGTGATACTCTATCATAAGCCTTCTCCAAATCAATAAACATCACATGCAAACCTTTCTGTTTTTCTTGATGCTTCTCTATGAGCTGTCTCAATAAAAAAGACTTCATTGGTTGTTCCTCTCCCTGCCATAAAACCAAACTGCTTTCCCCTATTGTGGTCTCTTCAATAAGCCTTCTCTCTATAACCCTTTCCCAAATTTACATTGTGTGTGATATCAGCTTTATCCCACTGTAGTTACAACAATCCTGAATATCGCCCTTCTCCTTATATGTGGACACAATCACACTGTTCCGCCACTTCTCTGGTACTCTCTCCTGTTCATGGACCTTCTGTACTGGTAAGATTTAGAAATTCGATACTAATAAATTACAAATAAACAATATGAAATCAATTAAAAATTGAAAGTGGCCAAAACAACAGATAATCTGGGGTATAAATAAAAACAGCAATAAAAGCAACATGAAAAAATCTGCATTTACACAGAAAAAATTACACACAAAGCATAGTCCTACAGAAACTGCATGATGTTAGCATAATAATATTCATCTCTCTCAACTTTTCTAGTGAGTATTAAAGACTTAAGAAAACAGATATACTTTCTCTTCTTTCAGGAATCACTTGAAAAATGTTAAGACGTTTATTTTAGAATTTCAGGTAAACTGTGGTTGTGATGGAAAACAATAAGGCAAGGCTCAAGAAATTGAAAAAAATTATTAAAAAAGAAAATAAAATTGAAAAGTAGATTTGTGGAAGCCAGTTGGCCACATTTTTTCAATTTGTTTTGTACCTTCTGTCATTTATTTTATTTTTCATTTTTGTATTACATTGCAAGTAATCTTACTTTTTTCAAGAAGTCCAAGACAACACTGAGGCATCACGTTGAGTGTAGTTTTCTGATCACAGTGGAATTTTACACCTGCTATCTAAAGAAAGGATTGGATTATAAGGTCTTATGATCATTTAAAATTGGCAGACTTTTTATTTTTCTAATTGGGTTTTTAGAAATTTTTAAGAATCTTTTCCATTTGTGCTTTTGCATTCTGCATATTATCTTCCTTACATATGTCAAATGTGTTTTCTTCTTTGTGCTCCTTTGTTTTGTTAGTTTATTTTGCATTTTATGCAGCACTGCTTCCATAATAGTTTAAATAGACAGGTGCCCACAATGACTGTGTAGTCATGGGATGGATCAAGCTCTTGCATGGTATAAATGAGGGTAAGTCAATAATTATCTGCACTTTTGTGATAATTTTGTTTGGGATTGCTGTATAGCTTTCCCAGCACACATGAAGAAACATGGTTTGTCTGTGGTCACAGTGGTAAACTTTCAACTTTGATTAGTCATTTGATCTTATACTTTTCCTGGAGTAAACATGGCCATTACGCTGTCCATTTGCACAAAACAACAGCAGTGAACAGTGATCTCCTTTTACTGGGTAGGGGTAATTTTTTATCATGGTGGAGTGATTATGAATGAATTGAGATGTTCAAAAATAGTTGCACCAAAGAAGGAGAGGGACATCTCTCCATGTCTACTACCGATGACAACTTTAAGTAAGTCCATACCATGATTCTGACAAACTGATAAGGATTTATACAATGGTACACCTTAGGCCTATAAAAAAACACATCAGTGCTTGCTGCTTTTCTTTGGTGCAAATGTAGAGTGGAGTGGCAGTGTTTACTCCTAGAAAATAATGAAAGAAACTGACTGTTCAAGGTTGAAACCACAGACACATCATGTTTCCACATGTGTGCGGGAAAAGCTGTACAGCCAACCCAAACAAAATTAATACAAATGTTTAGATAATTATTGTCTTACCCTCATACAAAGCAGAGATCTTGACTTCCAGTATTTTACAGGGCTTCATATATAACAGAATATATATATTAGCATTTTGTTGCTAAAACATGACCATAAACAAATGTAAATGTATATGATACAAAGTTACATGTTTTTTGTATGCTCACATGTCTCCACTCACTCATTTTAGCTCAAGAATATCATCTCCAGAACTGGGGGTTTATAGCTTTATGATAAATGGAGGTCTACGTAAGGTATGAAAATTTAACCCATGAGAATGCTAAAAAAAATCAGTGGGCATAAGTGTGCCACGTAGAAGAGGGGAAATAAGTCATGGAGTGGAGGTAACCAAAAGGATTGGGCTGGGATGTGGCCAGAGACAGGCAATTGGTTAAAAATACCAGAGAGAAGACCACCATACCAATTGCCAAAGTCCATGTGATTGGCTACAAGCATTACCATAGACAAGATGAGTTTCCACCACAAAATAGCAGGATTTTGATGTCACCATATTAAGAAGAAAAATAGCAAAAACGGCATCTACACATCAGGAATCTTTGAATTATGACAAATTAACATATGCACTAATGCAAGATTACTTCTCATATGGTCATCATGAGAAGATAATAACAAAATAAGCAATAATTATATCTAAACTATAAAAAGATAAACATGAAGGATTGAATGAATAATAGTTTAGATATTGTTCCCTGCCTCTTAGATGTACCACCATAGTATGATGCTGTCATCACCATACTTCACTGTAGGGATGATATTAGGCAGATGATGAGTAGTGCCTGGTCTTTGTTAGATATAGTGCTTGGAATTATGCCAAAAAATAATTTGTTGCTTTATTGGAATAGAGAATCTTTTTCCTCATGCTGTCAACAGTCCTTTAAACTCTCATATGCCATTTACTCGAGTAACGTCTGTTTAGCCACTCTACCATAAATCCCTGATTGATGGATTGCTATTCAGATGGTTGTCACATTTTAGCAGAGTACTTCTGAAGCTCTGTTAGAGTGATCATTGAGTCCTGATGGTTCCAAACTTCTTCCATTTCACATTTATTAAGGCCACTATGCTCCATGAAACACACAAAACTTTAGAAATGGTTTTATACCCTTCCCTGATGTATATATCTCCACACTTTGACCACGGAAATGTATGGAGCTTTCCTTCGATTGGTTCATGGATTGTTTTTTACCCTGACATACAATGTGAATTTCTTGACCTTATATACAGAGGTGTGTGGCTTTCAAGACTATGTCCAAGTAATTCAGTTTATGACAATTGGACTCCAATCAAATTCTAGACTCCTCTAAAGCATAATTAAAGTAAACAGGACATACTTGACCATAATTTGGTGTATCAGCGCAAATGGTCTAAATGTTTATAAATGAGGGATTTCAGGTTATGAATCTGAATACATTTTCATATCTTTCTGAAAACATGTTTTCACTTTGTCATTATAGATCATTGACTGTTAACTGAAGAACAAAACATACGAATGTATCTATTTAAAATTAAATCTACAACAAAATAAAGTGTACAGAATGTGAAGGTATCTGAATATTTTCTGAATCCACTGTGAAGTACACTTACACAGGTAAAAGCAGCCAAATCTCTAAATAAAAACTACAAACAACAAAAAAGCCCAAAAACTGATAGAAATCACAACACTAGAATATAAAATACTACTGGAGCTCAAGAATGAAGTATTTTGCAGTGACACAAAAGTGCACACTAGTAGGCACACTTCCATCCAAATGTGCCTTTTTAAACTTTTGTTACACTCCCATTATGTTACATATTAAGTATTGCATAACAACAGACAGATATGCCAGGGCCAATAAGTAAATAATAAGCAAAAGAAAAGATATAAGCAGAGTCCTAGCCACCTCCTGATGATAACAGTTAGGGCCCCAGTTTATATCCAATATTTTACTAAAAATAAAGTAGCTGTTAATACTAGACCTTGTCTGAAATTGTATTACATAATTTTTATTAGGCATTCAATATCATGCCTTAATAGCATTATTCAATTACAATTACTGCCACTGCTGACTGATTAGAAATAGGAATTCTCCATAATAGAATCTACTGCTGACTCAGTTACTTAATTTTATAACCTTTCGTCTAGGTGATATTGTTTCAGCTGTCATGTGTCACATTTCATACCCAGGTGTCTTTTTGTTTAATTTTTCCCAATTGGCTAAATACCATGTACTGTACATCACTCTCCCATGTTTGCAGAAAAATGTCTCTACATTGTTATGACAATATCAAAAAAAAAATTAAAACACTAATGAACTTTTACACTGCACTATATAACCTATCCGAACTGTCCTAACTGGATGCATCAACACATTTTTAAAGAGATGTTGAACAACAAATAAATAAATAAATTCCAAAATATAAAGGTTAACTTTGCATTTAGCTACAACCACAAGAACCTACAGAAAGTGCTATTCAATTATATGTGCATGGGTGCCTACCTACTTGTGTTAAAATGAGCAGATGAAAAGAAGACAACATCACCTGTTAGCGTTCTAGTGTAATGGCAATAATTGCAATTATTTATTCAACATGGTCAAAATAATTGACAAGTGTGCAATTAAAAACATTAAATTAGACAGAGTTCAGCTTCATGCAAAACTGATTTTCCTCAGAAATTCCATAAAGCTCAATTTCCCATTTGCACAAAATATCTGTTTTTCTCCCTATTTTCTCCAAAGGTCCAAAAAGGAGTCACATGTTTTCTGGTACATAGAAAATGTTGTGTTAGCCTAATTTTAATGAGATATTGATATAATGCAAAAATGTTTGTTAAAGGGTTTTCTTCACAGAACAGAACTTAAACACTACCAGCAGCCACCTGCCAGCATGACGATGGCAGATTCTATGCCCCTGTTCCCAGTGGGTCCACGGCGTGCCTCTGGTCACCCGGGCGAACTTTCGCTCAGTTGTTAAATGGTGCAACTCAAACCACCTACAACTGAACACCAGCAAAACCAAGGAGCTGGTGGTGGATTTTAGGAGGACCAGGCCCCTCATGGACCCCATGATCATCAGAGGTGACTGTGTGCAGAGGGTGCAAACCTATAAATACCTGGGAGTGCGGCTGGATGATAAATTGGACTGGACTGCCAATACTAATGCTCTGTGCAAGAGAGGACAGAGCCGACTATACTTTCTTAGAAGCCTGGCATCCTTCAACATCTGCAAAAAGATGCTGCAGATGTTCTATCAGACGGTTGTGGTGAGCGCCCTCTTCTACACTGTGGTGTGCTGGGGAGGCAGCATAAAGAAGAGGGACGCCTCAAATCTGGACAAACTGGTGAGGAAGGCAGGCTCTATTGTTGGCACGGAGCTGGACAGTTTGACATCTGTGGCAGAGCAACGGGCGCTGAGCAGGCTCCTGTCAATCATGGAGAATGCACTGCTGACAGAGGAGCAGCTTCAGCGACAAACTGCTGTCACTGTCCTGCTCCACTGACAGACTGAGGAGATCGTTCCTCCCCCACACTATGTGACTCTTCAATTCCACCCGGGGGAGTGAACATTAACATTATACAAAGTTACTGTCTGTTATACCTGCATTTTTATCACTCTTTAATATTGTATTTTTTGTATCAGTATGCTGCTGCTGGAGTATGTGAATTTCCCCTTGGGGATTAATAAAGTATCTATCTATCTATCTATCTATCTATCTATCTATCTATCTATCTATCTATCTATCTATCTATCTATCTATCTATCTATCTAAAGTAGAGCAAATGATTAATTTTTATGTGCTTCTCATGCAACCATATTTTAATTTACAAAAAAACAAACATTTTAAGTGAAAGTTGTTGAATTTTCATATAACAGTGAAATTTTGCAGGTTCACAAATTGTTGGAGGCATTTCAAATAATCCTGAACAATTATTTAATTAAAACCCAGATAAAAACTTTCCAGTAGCTACACGTTGACATTCTCTTCACAATGACAATTTCACTTGTTCCCAGGGGTAAATGTGGCAATTATTAAGACAAAACCGATCATAAAAAAGAGAAGAGGAATCAATTATTTTCAGGGAATTTTGAGTGAATGAAAAAAATGTAATGCTAATCTATTAGAAGTGCAAATATGCAACTCTTCCAATAATTTGTACCTGTTATGTTGTTTGCTAAATGAAAAACTTTCATGGGCTTTTTGGAATTTGTAGAACTTAGTTTCACTTTCATTTATTACTGTTGTTTCAATTCATGATTTTGTATTTTACCATCAAATTTTAGATTTACTATATGACATCATCTTGATTTTTATGGGTGCCACAATTTTGTGCAGTTTATTTTAATAAACTTACAGATTTGTACATTTAGAAAGTGATAGCAGAAAAACTTTGTGTTTAGAGCCTGTTTTCATTCCAAAATCAATTATCAGTTAGAATAATCAAGCAATTGCGGTTGGCATTGCGGTTTGTGCTCTACTTGTCCAGCATGTGATAGGTTTAACAATTCTTTATGGAACAAGCATGCTTAAGAGCCTTGCACTTTACCAGGAAAGTAGGGAATTAATATTTTTAGGAATTGTTTTTGAATAAGTAATTTTTTTCCAGAAATAAAGACATTAATCTACGCCAGGGCCTCTTACACTTTTTTTTTCATTGTAAACCAATCTTGGCCTTCTTAGTGCCTTCGAGGTTTGATGATCATTGGAATTGGGGGGGTTGTCCTTGGTGATTCATGGAAGGTCGTCACAGCAGAGTGATCAGTACCAAAGGAATTGGGTGGATTGGAAAAGATTGCCACAGCACTGTTGATTGCTTAATCAAGCCATGGACACCCACCACAACCCACCTTGCAAACCAAACGCAACACATTCATATTAAATACAACAGTAACTCGCAACCCACCGGTGGCAACCCTGACCCAAAATGTGCCTACATAATAACTTTAAAACTATGATCTCTAGATTATTACCACTTTCCATTTTAATATTTTGAAGGTATTCTAACCATGCATGAATCAAACTTGTTGAATATATGATCATGTTTGACAAAAATAATACTTGTAGTTCTGTTGGAGATTTATTTAATGTTAGAGTGTGATTGAAATGACTGAATCTCTTACTTTAAGGGCAAGGAAAAAGTGTTGTCATTAAACAAGCCAGGGTCTGTAAATGTGAATTAAAATCTTTAGTCAAAACCAATATCCAAACTACTAATTCATATTGACAGTCAAATACAAAAAGTTCATAAGAAGATTTATTTCTTTTATATCATAAGGATTTGGTTGTCATGTCTGGATGCTGTTTTAAATCAGTCATTTTTAATTACATGGTCGCCATGATGGCATGGGTCACATGGAATACCTAGAAATCAAACAGAATTAAAGTCCAAAATGGTGGCACCCATGAAAGAAAATACACAAAACAGAAGTGTTCATAAAAACAAGCACATACAAAAAGGTAATAAAATGATGTTGCCAAATATTAAAATTCTTAAAATAAAAATGAAAAATTAACATTCAGAAATGAAAAAAAATTATTCAAATGTCAGATTATGCCCTCACAGAACAAACACATAGATAGTATTTTTTTTTACGCTCCACTCAATTAGATATTCCATATATTTTTATTGGCTTTCCCAGTGCACTCCAGTTTCATCCAAAATCCCAACCACATAGATAATTAGTGTGAGCTATTAATCAAAATAGATATCACCAGGCTCATTTTTCATGTCCTCTGTTCCATCACAACACAATCTATAAGACCCAATAACTATTAAAGGGAAGGATCAGGGGAAAGGGAGGGACACAAAGAGGAAATGGGGTGCATCCCAAAAACAATTATGACCAATTATAGAAATCTGTGAAAGAAACCATGGCCTTGTCTAGCCAATCATTACATTTGTGTGGTCATTTCATCAACATAGGGTCACAGAACTATGTGATTGATTACTATTATTTACATATAATTGTGTAAACTGAAAAAAGAGACATGAAATGATTGGTGTCCCAGCAGACAATTGCCTTAGGCAAAAGGGTAGACATATATTTAGTCCATTAGCAGTGATTGAAAATAATGACAGAAGGTCTGCATTTGAATATAATACAGTTGTAATGTCAAATTTTCTCCACTCTGGGAACAAATGTGGAAAGTATGCTACAGACTGTGTAATACTCCCCATCTTCCCCCTATGCCCAACCGAATCAATCCTCATAAGATGCTCACTTGACCCGCTTGTTTGACAGCGGTTGAAGTGCATACATCTTGTATACACGTGTACCTACTTTTTGTTTGACCGTACATGCTAGATATAAATCTTAAAAATTCAACTCATTTGCCAAGAGTGAAATGGAAAAATTCAAAATTTTAAAGATAAAAACTGCAATAGACAATAAGAATATAACTAAAAACATTTTACTTCAACCTGTGGCTTTTAAGTCATTAACTGGAGTGATTTTCTGATGTTTTAAGTTGTTTATAATTGTGTCTTTTATATATATATATTTATTTATTGTTTGTTCGGTGTCCTTGAGTTCTCTGAAAGGCACCTTTGTATAAATAAAATGTATTATTATTATTATTATTATTATTATTATTAAGTCATTAACAAACAATATATAATGCTTAACAGATTTTTAGTTCAATTAAATTCAATTAGTCATTAATGTCATAAAGTAACAATTCAGTCATTTTTATTCATCAATATAAAGTCCAAAGACATGCAGGTTAGGTGGATTGGGAATTCTAAATTGGCCTTAGTGTGTGCTTGGTGTGTGGGTGTGTTTGTGTGTGTCCTGCGGTGGGTTGGCACCCTGCCCAGGTTTGTTTCCTGCCTTGTGCCCTGTGTTGGCTGGGATTGGCTCCAGCAGACCCCCGTGACCCTGTGTTTGGATTCAGCGGGTTGGAAAATGGATGGATGGATATAAAGAAAATTGAAACATCTTCTATCTGTCTTTTGAGATTTTCAGCTTTGTTTGATGTTATTTATCCATTTTGCACACTTAGGGCCTTACTTCAACCCTCAGATTACATCTTGTCTGCTTGTTGCCTATCACACAAAAATGGCTCAACCAACTTTCATAAAATTTTGCATGTACTTTAGTCCAGCTTAACATAGAGTCTGTATTGTGTTTCAAAACTTTCACTAGGAAGAGGGATTGTAATGGGGGACAATCCAAAAAATATGCATTGTTCCAAAACGGTCATCTTGAAATTGTGCATGTATAATAAAACTAAACCTACCTAAAATCCAAGCTACGTGGTATTTTAAAATGTAAACAGGAAAATTGGTGTGTGTGGTGCATTACTCTAAAATACGAGTGACGTTCAAAAAGTTTCAGCACTTTTTTTTTTTAACTCTATTTATTTAGAATTTCAAAAACAAATTACATCACTTTCTACATAGTCACCTTCATTTGCAGTGCAATTTTCCCAGCATCATACCAACTTTTTAATGCCTAATTGCTACTCCTCCAGAATTCACCATTTCCAATGAAAATATATAAAAGTGCAGAACCTTTTGAACGTCCCTCATAGTTCAGTCAAGGTTCGTGAAAATTTGAATGTATATTAATGTTAATACAACCTAAAAGCTAGACTTTAATGCCTTTCAAAAGTTCTATCGAGAACTGTTACAATCAGAGGGGTGCAAAACCAAAACTGCATTATCACACTGAAAAAGTTCAGCCAATGGTAATTAATTTAGCATATTTTGTTGGTTTAGTCCTACTTACAGAGAAGGCTACATTCCCTGCAGTGATTTAATGAAAATGGTACAGTGGATGTGACGGGAGACCAACACAAACATTGAGCATCACTCAAAAATGGTTATACAATCTTGGTTTCACAAAATGTACATGATTGTTCATGTAATTTAATATACAGTATACTGCAGGCTTCAAAAGGTTTTGGGAATCTTATTGCAGAATTGAAACAGGAGGGTCAAAACCACAAAAAATATGCATTAATGCAAGCAAAACAGCTGACTGGATATTTAAAGAAATTTTCTATGTATATATCAGTTAACCATCTTAATATACACAATTTATGGAGTTTCAAACATTTCATCATGAATGTCGGTTCAATAGACAGAAAAACACAAATACCAGAAGTTTTGTCCAGCTTACATACTGTATCAAAGATTCAATTATTAAGCAAACCATCTATTTTACCAAGGTGGCTTTAAACAACTATTAATGTAAACCAGAAAATAGGAGGAAAATAGCAAGGAATTTCCACAATTATGGACTCCAAGTATGCAAAAAAAAGAATACATTCTCGACTCATGAGAGCAGAGAAACTGACAGAGAAACAGTGTAGATGACTTAAGCTGGACTTGCATTTCAGCCAGCATGGACAAAGGGTTAGCATTTGAAAAACACATAATATTTGCTTTCTCACCTTAACCCATTTTACAGATATACCCAGACAATGACATGTACTTCATTTAGTTAGTTATAGCTCTTTTTACACCATCTATTGTAAAGTTAAAACTGTTCCTGCATTGTAAAAGTTTGTAGATGTTTACTAATGAAAGTAATAGTTTTATGTCAAAAAGGGGTACTTTTGCATTTTTGGAAAAGAAATTTAAAATTGCCCACCAAGAAAAAAGAAACCAACATAAACCATCTTCTAAAATACAAAACTACAAGAAACTCTAAGAAAATGTCAACTTACATAAATAAATATTAGCAACTCCTCTTGGCAGCCATTGTGCTGTTCATTCATAAGAAATGTTTGCAAATAAATTCATACATCAGCTGGATACAATGGGAATAAGTTAAAAGATAAATGAATGCAAAATGATAGACATAAGAAGTAAGCATATTTACCATAATGACTCAGTGGGAAGTCTGTTGCTTAAGTACAACTTTTGAAGAGGAGTTGAAAGTCTTGGTGAACTCAATATGGTCATCAACTGGGCAGTGTATGGAACTGACTAAAAAGGCTAACAGAATTATTGTTATACAGCTGTGTGAATCTCAATTTCAAGTTAAGAGACGTTATGCCTAAGCTATATAATGCACCTGTGAGACCTCATCTGAAAAATTGTGGACAGTTTTAGTTTTCAGGCTACAAGGTTGGACAGTCTAGAGATGAGAGGCAAGAGTAATTATATCGAGACTGTGGGCATGAAGTATGAGGAAAGGTTGAAGGAGCCAAAGCAAAGAAAGCTTAAGAGGACACACAAACACAACAGGACAGTTCATTAATTTTAACTAAACTTGTAGAATGTCTTGTAGATACCACGGGTTAATGTTTATGTTTATGGTTTATATGACTGATCTAATGGTTAAGCAGCATTATTGCTTACAAATAAATATACAAGGGACATCAGTCTTTCTCTGCAGTTTGAAGAAATCAGCTCACTTAATTTTAACTGACTGAAATAAATGCTGCCTTGAAAAACTTGAAGATCCCGTCAATAACATATCATGAAAGTATTTTTTAAGATCAGGTAAGGCTGATGGCAGTTGTGAAATATGAATATAAATGTATGTTAATCAAATTATAAAAAATGTCCCATTACACAAGAGACAAGAGGCATGCAGGTGCAGTTTTAAATACAATCAATACAAATGACCACCACTACTTTCTTCAAAATGGAAATTGCAAAAGGAATGTTTCAGAGCTGGTAGATTTGTGTCGGTTAAGATATGAATGAATCAAATTAAACATTATAATGTGTATATGATTTTTTGTTCTTTTTGAATTGCTCATATCTGCAATTCTTCACTCAAAATCTTTTCCTTTATAAGCCAACACCCAACCTTTTCAGTCTTTTCAAAGTTCTTTTGTGAAGAGACGTGTGTTTGAAACAAACATTAGATGTATTTCTAGGCATTTGACACCATGGCAACTATAACTGTTTACTTCTGTTTGAATTCCTCATTGCCCGTGAGATGGAGCTTGGCTATGATAGGCGTTATCTGTTTTTCTTTTTGGTCATTCTTGCATACTGTAGTATATTACACATTTGTACATGTTCATGCTTTATTCATGTAATGTTTATTTTGTTTTTAAAGCAACAGTTGTATTTCTTTTCCTGATTTCTACCTCAGACAAACGTCTTAACACAAAAAGTGCCATAATGTCAGTGGGGCATGTAGGTAATCATCTAATGTTATTTTTAAAGAAAAAGTTTTTAGTACATTTTCAATTTATCTTTCACATATAGGCTGAGTTTGCTGTACTCATTTAAAAATATAATATAATTAAATAAAACACAAAATACCATTTTAAAAAATTCAAAAATATTCTTATGTGCACAATAACACTGTTCAACATACATATAGAATGTTTAAGTGGCTTAGAAAAAGTTAACAAATAAATGAATATTTCATTTTTTTTAATAAATATTGTGACACACTTATTAGTGCTGCTGACTCACAGATCCAGCATCCTGGTTTTAAATCCTGCAATTGGTCATTTTGCATGTGGAATTTGCACATTCCCTCTCTAACTATTTGGGTTTTCCTCCAGGTATTTCAATAATTGATGATTGGAATAATTGATAATTCCAAATTGGCCCCTGTGTGAATGTAAGTGTCTTACATTCATTCAGTTGTGTGTGTATTTGTGTGTGTGTGCAATGTACTGTCACCTGGACAGGCCTCTTTCTTGCTTTGTGCCCCCTGCTGCAGGGATAGGATCTGGGTTTTGGTGCTCTTTCTTGAATTAAGTTGGTTTGAGAATATTATGTTTTGTGACTGCAGCAAAGCCTGTAACTCAAGCCTTGAAAAAAGATTACATTGAGCAGGTTGTATTGCTTTAGCCACAGAAAGCACAAGAGCCCAAAGGTTACCTGCTATAATGTCTAAAATTACTCTAGCTGTCCTAAAATTGGCATTTTGATTACTTGTAAAATATTATGTAGTATCAGAAGATACTGGAGAGATAAAAGGTTGTTGCAGGTAACCAAGTTAATGACTGGGAACTTTGGGAGTACACATCCAGTCAGGGATGTGTGAACTCAGGCAGGGTCTAATAAGGACATAAGAAAAGATACATTAATAATTCCTGCGGCAGAACTAGTGATATATATATACAGTCATATGAAAAAGTTTGGGAACCCCTCTTAATTCTTTGGATTTTTGCTTATCATTGGCTGCACTTTCAAAGTAGCAACTTCCTTTTACTATATGACATGCCTTATGGAAACAGTAGTATTTCAGCAGTGACATTAGGTTTATTGGATTAACAGAAAATATACAATATGCATCATAACAAAATTAGACAGGTGCATAAATTTGGGCACCCCAACAGAGATATTACATCAATACTTAGTTGATCTTCCTTTTGCAAATATAACAGTCTCTAGACGCCTCCTATATAGCCTTTGATGAGTGTCTGGATTCTGGATGGAGGTATTTTTGACCATTCTTCCATACAAAATCTCTCCAGTTCAATTAAATTTGATGGCTGCCGAGCATGAACAGCCTGCTTCAAATCATCCCATAGATTTTCGATGATATTCAAGTCAGGGGACTGTGATGGCCATTCCAGAACATTGTACTTCTCCCTCTGCATGAATGCCTTTGTAGATTTAGAACTGTGTTTTGGGTCATTGTCTTGTTGGAATATCCAACACCTGCGTAACTTCAACTTTGTGACTGATGCTTGAACATTATCCTGAAGAATTTGTTGATACTGGGTTGAATTCATCCGACCCTCGACTTTAACAAGGACCCCAGTCCCTGAACTAGCCACACAGCCCCACAACATGATGGAACCTCCACCAAATTTGACAGTAGGTAGCAGATGTTTTTCCCGGAATGTGGTGTTCTTCTTCCCCAATGTAAAGCGCTTTTTGTTATGACCAAATAACTCAATTTTTGTCTTATCAGTCCAAAGCACTTTGTTCCAAAATTAATCTGGCTTGTCTAAATGAGCATTTGCATACAACAAGCGACTCTGTTTGTGGTGTGAGTGCAGAAAGCACTTCTTTCTAATCACCCTGTCATACAGATGTACTGTATTCAGCAAATTGCTCTGAATTGTAGAACGATGTACAGATACACCATCTGCAGCAAGATGTTCTTGCAGGTCTTTGGAGGTGATCAGTGGGTTGTCTGTAACCATTCTCACAATCCTGCACATATGCCGCTCCTGTATTTTTCTTGGCCTGCCAGACCTGGGTTTAACAGCAACTGTGCCTGTGGCCTTCCATTTCCTGATTACATTCCTTACAGTTGAAACTGACAGTTTAAACCTCTGAGACAGCTTTTTGTAGCCTTCCCCTAAACCATGATACTGAACAACCTTTGTTTTCAGATCTTTTAAGAGTTGCTTTGAGGATCCCATGCTGTCACTCTTCAGAGGAAAGTCAAAGGGAAGCACAACTTGTAACTGACCACCTTAAATCCCTTTACTCATGATTGGACACACCTGTCTATGAAGTTTAAGGCTTAACGAGCTAATCCAACCAATTTAGTGTTGCAAGTAATCAGTATTGAGCAGTTACATGCATTCATATCAGCAAAATTACACATTATCAAAATTTGCACAGCCAGTTTCTCACATTTCATTTAATTTCATACAACTAAATACTGCTTCACTAAAAATCTTTGTTTGGAAAACACCCCAGTACTCAGATGTTCCTAGGAAATGAAAGACATACCACTGTTATCATTTTTGTTGAAAGTAGAGTAAATTATTATGCAGGCTGAGAGGGGTTCCCAAACTTTTTCATATGACTGTATATATATATATTTATATATATATATATATTCACGGCATTCGTAGTCTGTGTCACAATCTGATTGTGTGGGTGGTTACCTACCAGGTAACGCTTGTGGTTGGCCAGCAAGTCTGCTAACATCCGCCACGGTGCCCTCAGTTGTGAGAAGCAGATCATAGAATGGTTGAAATAGTTTACTGTCAAATAATGCAAAGAGTACGCGACACGTGTTTCGCCCTAATTCTGGGCTCATCAGGCGTACACACTCTACTGCACTCCCTCTCGAGAATCGAACCTCGGACGTCAGAGCCAGAGGCTAAGCTCCTAATGTTGCGCCACGGCGTGTGGTTCGTTTATTTGACAGTATGTAGATCGGGGTAATTACATTCACGGCATTCATAGTCTGTGTAGGGCGAAACACGTGTCGCGTACTCTTTGCATTATTTGACAGTAAACTATTTCAACCATTCTATGATCTGATTCTCACAACTGAGGGCACCGTGGCGGATGTTAGCAGACTTGCTGGCCAACCACAAGCGTTACCTGGTAGGTAACCACGCACACAATCAGATTGTGACACAGACTACGAATGCCGTGAATGTAATTACCCCGATCTACATACTGTCAAATAAACGAACCACATGCCGTGGCGCAACGTTAGGGGCTTCGCCTCTGGCGCTGACGTCCGAGGTTCGATTCCCGAGAGGGAGTGCAGTAGAGTGTGTACGCCTGATGAGCCCAGAATTAGGGCGAAACACGTGTCGTGTACTCTTTGCATTATTTGACAGTAAACTATTTCAACCATATATATATATATATATATATATATATATATATATATATATATATATATTGTCACACATGTGCGATTAGGTGACAATTTATGGCTCAAATAAGTATGATTATCTGCCAGACCAAGGGCTAACACTGTCAGGTAACATTTTCTCTCTCACCCCTTTATAAATAGCATTTTGTCTCATATTACTCAGTTCTCCATTAAGTTCAGTCTATAAAGACAATAATTACTTTAAATTCTTCACATACTGTATTTTCAAGTATATAGGGCAGTTACCCCAAACCTTTTCTGTTGTTCTTTTGGTTTCTTCACAATATATATAGCAAAATAAGCACAAACAAGCACATTAAGTATTGGGGATTCTGCCCGTATACTTGCCAATAAAGAACATAAAGAAAATGTCTTTACAGACACAATTTCAAAATGGTACTGGATAACTAAAAAAATGGCAGTTATATATTTTGGAGACGGGAAGAGGCAGGTGCAAGGGGACTTGAACCAGAAGTGGCATAGAAGATGATAGAAGACGAGTTCTTCTGATGGTTTGCAGAGGGAGAAAAGGAGAAAGTTCTCAGAGTACAATGCCAACCTTTGGCCCAGCTGAGAAACACATTTATTTGAGCCTGTAAACTGTATCCCATGCGCATGTGCATATATATATATATATATATATATATATATATATATATATATATTTTTTTTTTTTTTTTTTTTTTTTAATTAAATATTGCAGTGTTAGATAATATCAGTTATTTAGTAATGTACCATGCATTACTAGAAATCACTCCCATTACATTTGTGAAAGGCTAAAGTTAAAATGTAATCTGGGGATAGATATTGGATGTTTCCACCAGTGCAAATTTCACAGCCAATCCTAGTTAGCACAATATGTGGACAATGACTCCTGTTTTGTGATAGTTTGAAGTGACTTGTAAAAAGAATGGTGAAAGGAAAGAGTGGGTGTTTGCTGTTATGATTTGTTTGGATTTGTAGGGGTAGCATTGGGCAGAACTCTGGTAGATGACAAGAACTTCCCATAGAAATACACCCCCAAGTATAACCTGACCAAATGCTAGGAAACACCATGCTGCCCAGTGTACAAAACATTATAGAAATAAAATTATTTGAAGTTCCTAGGAAATAATTTAATGAAACCAAAAGTGTAACTGCCAGGTCTGATAACTGATGCAACACATTACTAATGAAGGTATTTTATATTTTATATTCAACTGATCCAATACACATGTTATTGTATTGCATAAGTATGACTCTTTTCTCCATACTTTTTATTCTGTCAGAGTATATTATCCTATTCATATTGAGCCTGTTATCCTATTCACACTGTACAAATAGTCAACTCACATTCTACAATTGACTGGTATATCATAATTTGGGCTCCATCCTTATTCTTTACTTCACTTATTGTAAAACAGTGTAAAGGAAGCAGAGGTCTACTGAGGCAAGATAAGGAAGGGCTCAACCCTGGGGGGATTGTCAGATCATCCCAAAAACAAAATCTCTCAAACACAAATTTAGGGAGACCATTTAGTGTAATCCACATGTTTTACTAAGATAAGAGAGGAAACTAGAGTCATTGGGGAAAGGCCAGCGAGACAAATGGAGAGTAAGCAAACTTGACACAAACTGTGTCTAGGCTGGTTAATGAACTCTGGATCCTGGAATTGTGAAGCAGCGGCACTAACCACTCTGCTGCACTTCAGATGCATTGGCTAATTTACTTTCTACAAATATAAAACATTGTACTTTAGTTTATGAGCATCTCAAGCTACAAAATTAGCTGATCTTAATTGATCTACTTTGTCTTTTCTCCTCTGTACACTCTAGGCTTATTTCCCTACATAAAAATCAACCAAACTCCTATTCAGGTTTGACTATCACCAATTAGAAAACTGAATTTGGCCTATATCAATTTAAAAGGCATTAACATTCCGCAGGGGTTAGTCTGCCTTTATACCGAGTGTGATAAGGCAGCAAGCCGTCGCCACTGGGCAAGCAACTTTTATCACATTTCACAGTCTTTGACATATGTCAGTTTTTATCAGGAGGCCCTTTGTAACATTTCATATAGCAAAACTTTACAACAATAAATCATGCATTGTTTCATTGATATGTTCAAATCCAAGTTCCAAAAACCTGCCAATCCAATCAGTTCCTTAACTTTAGTTTGGTTACTTATTGGGCTCTAGTAAAGATATATATATATATATATATATATATATATATATATATTGTAACACATTCATGCAATGTCTGCTAAAACACATGTCAATCTATAGCTCAAGCAGCTGGATTTGTTATTCATCAGTGCAGGGAAGCATTATTTATTGCAAAGTCATTAAATTCACTTCTTAGCTCTGATACATTATATTTGACACAAAGTCTCTATTGTGCGTAAATGGCTCTCCTCTTGCACACTAACATAACAGGTTTGTTCTGCATTGTTACAGCTTGGTTAATTTGGCAAGATTATGATTTTCATCTTAGCTAAGAAACAAGCAAAAAAAAAAAGACATTTTACATTTATAATTTTCTGATTAGGATATGCTTTTATCCAAAGCAACTTACAAAAGAGGCCAATACCATTTAGTAGTAAGCATTACAGGACAAGGTTAAAAAATTGATTACCACAAGTGAACGGCACAGAACAAAATACAAGCCATCTACAATTCCTTGGTTACAAAACCTAACAGCTAATATCAGTCAGAAAGAAATCCCCCAAACAAAAGGGTCTTCAAACATATTTTAAACACATTGGGGGAAAGCGACAAAATGTTGTTTGTTGAGCTAATGCTGCATTTGTTTTGTTCCATTCTTCTTCAATGCAAAGAGTAATCATCAGTTCAACACTAGTAAACACTTTCATACCCAGAAACTATTATAATTTTAATTGTTTAAAATTGGGGCAGCACGGTGGCGCAGTGGTAGCGATGCTGCCTCACAGTAAGGAGACCTGGGTTCGCTTCCCAGGTCTTCCCTGCGTGGAGTTTGCATGTTCTCCCCGTGTCTGCGTGGGTTTCCTCCAGGCACTCTGGTTTCCTCTCGCAGTCCAAAGACATGCAGGTTAGGTGGATTGGGGATTCTAAATTGGACCTAATGTGTGCTTGGTGTGTGGGTGTGTTTGTGTGTGTCCTGCGGTGGGTTGGCACCCTGCCTGGGATTGTTTCCTGCTGTGTTGGCTGGGATTGGCTCCAGCAGACCCCCGTGACCCTGTGTTCAGATTCAGCAGGTTGGATAATGGATGGATGGATGTTTAAAATTGTCTTTCCCAAAGATGTGTTTTTCCTTATAACAAACATATAGCGTGTTCACTCCGCATCTACTGCAGCTTGATAATGTATGTTTGGACTTGAATTAGTATCGTGAGCACCAGAAAGAGTCATTTAGTCTCCAGAGCTAAAGAAACAAAGCTACAAGCAACATTCTTAAGTTTAAGGACAAATAGTCTGCCACTAGATTCTTCTTTCCCAACACATAGTTGACCTGGAACATATAAGGTTGCAGGGTTAGATGCCACCTGCCTACACAGGCTTTCGAGGACTGCATTCACTGTAGAGCTCTACACTCACATTCTACCATGAACTTATTACCTACTAGATAATGTCTCAAGCTGTATATGGCCCATTTGATTACTAAGTTGTGTTTCTCTATAGCTGAACTTCTTATCTATCAATGTCCTGCTCATGAATTACACTACATCTTCACAAAAGATTTCTTTAAACTGAAGAAAAGCTTCAGTTATCTATTTAACAATTCTAGATACTGTGCCTTTAAGCAGATCAGTGAGTGGTGCAGAAATATTCGAAACTCTTGGCACAGATATCCAGTATCCACTAGACAAAGGAATGACCAGACCTGCTTCTTGGTCTCTAGACAAGGTTGGTTTTGGATAGCAACCACTTTGTCAAACTTAGGTTGGAGGATGCCACCTCCAATGGTGTTACACAGATTTTCCACTTCCTGTCTCCTTATCACACTCTTTCAGTCTTTTAAGCAATCAAACCATCTGCTTTGATGCCATCAAAGATGTCCGGCAGGTGTTGCAGATGCTCTGGCCACAACTTGAAACCATGATGACATCGATGTATGCCCTGGTGTAAGCTTCAGCCTTCTGTTAAGCACAGTCTATAAGGGTCTGAAGATTTGCCACTTCACCATGTGATCCAAATTCCATGACACTGAATTGGTATAATCCACCTTGTGCCCAAATGAGTTAAACAGCTTTCACTCAGGTGTTGATGGAACCTGCCAGTACCCTTTACACAAGTCAATGATGGCTAAAATCTTGGCAAGACCTAGTTGCTCCACTAGCTCATCTAACCTTGGCATAGGGAAAGTAGTGAAGGCTGCAATTGAATTTAATTAGTTATAGTCCAGGCAGAATTGCATTTGCCTGATCTTTTAATGACCAATTCAACTTCCTTGGATGTCTTTGGAGAATCCACCTGCACCAGAGACAATCTTATACAATTGCAAAAGTTGTTTTACTTAATAAATTCAATGATCTGTTCTACTGTGTGCTTTTTAGGTTGCTACCATTTCATGTAAAGGTCTTTCCACTGTGCCAGTAACTCTTTGGAAGATTGACCTTACTCCCATTCCAAAGAAGTGAAACAAAGCCTGGTCATTTAAGTGCTATTCACATACTTATCTAAGATGACACTCTTCACTGAAACATATTGTCCTGACCAAAAATCCTGGTCTAGCTTTTTCTCTTAACAATGGTACCAGCTAAATTTCCCACTCTGCCTTTGGTACACTGCAACCAGTGGACAGGTAATGGCCTACGTCCTCTGTCTCCTGGAAAGGCAAAACAAGTGGAAAATCCCTCATTCAGGCAGATGCACCTCTTCTTCTCTCTGCAGGTTTAACAGGGGTTACTTTTTTCAAGAAATCTACAGAAATTTGTCAATGTATTTTATTTCAATTAGTTCTCATCACTCAGGATTTTATATGTTCACCCCATGTCTGTGATGATTTTGTATTCTGGGTTTCCCCCCACTTCCCAAAGGAGTCAGATTAATTGTTCATTTCTAATCACTCCGTATGAGAGTGTGTGTGAGTGGGCTGTGTGATGGACTGGTGCCACATATAGTGGTTGGTTCACCCTTTGTACCAAATTCTCTTAAGGTAGGCTATGGTCTCTGAAAACCTGAACTGGATTAAAGGGTTCAGTAATGGGTTGATGGACAGTCCTTCTCACCTTTCCTAATTCAGCTTTCCATTCATTTTTTAAGTATTGGCCAACAACTCATTTTTCAATCAATTTCACACCAAAGAGGATTTCATGAAACCTGTAAGGATAAAAATTAATACATGAATGCATGTTAAAAATTACATCAAAATACACTTAATTGCTAACCTTTTAAGAAACACAAGTCACAGAATATGAGATAACTTTGACATTTCAGACTGCAAAATGAAACTAAAAACAAATAAGTGATTTGTAGTAATAAGGACATATTTTCATTGAAACCAACTACTTAAGCAGAAGATGAAAAATTGTGTTTAATAGCCTTAATTAATGACCTGTAGACATACTTTGTTTCTGTTAATGAATATAATCTACAAACTCAAAATATTTCAGTATTCTGGACTCAGTTGATGGGCAGAAAAGACTGGGCAAGATACTGCTTGAATTAGATACAGAATTGATTAAAAGAATAAAACAGCCTTTAATTAAAACTCTTGAAATTAAATTCATTTTTCAAAGAAAAGGGATTGTATGCCCTTTATATAAGTGAATGATATTTATGGCTTTGCACTAGCTGAATGACAAACACTATGTTTATCTTTTATCTATTCTAGATAACAACATTTGCATTGTCTTCCCATTCCTAGCAGACACAGTTTTTGAATAGGGAAGTGAAAGAAAAAGTTACAATTCATTCAATTATTAAATTATTCAGGATATTTTGAAAATGGCAAAATACATCAAACAGTATGCTCATAAGGATTCATTAGTCTTGGATGTGCAGAATGTGTATTCCCTAGACTGTACTGAAAATATCCTGCACAGGCCAACATATTTCTCCACCCTTTAAGTGCATATTTACTTCTTTTTATGCCTTTAAAGTGTCCATGACAATATACATACATATGATCTGAAGAAAGGGAATTGCATGGCCAGATAAAAAAAAAGTCTCATTAAGCACATTTTAATATACCATATATAAAAGCAAATCAGGTTGTTATTAAATTCTCTACCTATCCTCTCTGTCTCTTTCTATCTCTTTCTGTCTGTCTCTGTCTCACACATTATTAAAATGTATTAAATATTTACTCTAATTTGATTGTCCACATTTCTTAAACAGAAATAAGCCTCGAAATTGCTAAGAGAGATCAGAGAAAGAATCACTTAAACATGGTGCCATACTGAACCAAGCATTTTAGAACTTCTAAATGGCATAATCAATACATAAAAGTTTATTGTCAAGTATTTGTCTAATGTTTAATAATAATATTTAATCATTTCATATGGTCAATCCTACCAAATGTATGGCATCCAGTGAATTTTTATTGGCATGCACTATTTAACAGGTAGCACATCACTATGGTGTGAAAGAGAAGAAATACTTTACACCATAAACAGACTATTACATAAAATATATACATATGCAAGTGCCAAATATAAAAAAGGGGTTTAGTTTAAACAAAATACCTCCAAACAGTGATTACAAACACAATTCTTCGGTCCTCTCTACTACTACTACTCCTAAGCAACTGTTCAACTTGCCTGGACAAGGCAGTGAGGTCTCTTTTATTGGAGTCCCGGTATGTAGTTCTGGTACCAGGGCTTCACCCGTTGGAAGTGTCCAAGAATAGGAAGTGTAACTCCCTGTAGCACCCCCTACCAGCACCCACGGACTACAATTCCTGGCATTCCCTGCAGGCATCTGAATGGGTACCGCAGCCCAGGGATGCTGCCACCTAGAGTATGAGGGAAAGGCAGTAAGCTGAATACACTGCCTTCCCCTGTCCTTCTGTAATGTTGGTAACCCATCCGGGGAAGGATCCCACATGCCAGTCCCCATATGTTGTCTTTCACAATATATATAATGTGTTTTCTTATCTCCTTCCATACCTCCCATATAGTCTCATCCACTCTTCTCCCAACTCTGACTACTGGTGCAAGCAAAACCGGCTTGTTTTCTACCAGTCCTGGGAGTGCTTGATGTGCCACACCCTCATACACCGGAAGCACTTCCAGGCCAGACTGAAGCCATTCACAGAGGATATTGTGTTGTCCTGCAGGTCCCCGTGGTGGCACCCAAGGTCCCTTACAGGGCTGTCTAATGTCACTACAACTCTCAGCTTATCCCTACAGCCATCCACATGGGAGTACCACCAGTGGGATGCTGCCATCGTGTGTATGGGAGATAGACATAACTCCCGGCAGCAGCCACCTTCTGTCTTTCCAAGCAGGCCTGGTATGAAGCTGGCAACCCTCCCTGGTTGGGACACAGGACCATCCTTGTCCTTCCGTTATGGCCTCCCACCCTGGCAGGGGACCTGCCTCCATCCTGGCCAGAACACCAGTCTATTCAACATAGCACTCACAAAAATTATATTGTGGCAGGTGGCCGGGTGTGGTCATCAGCCGCCTGCCTATTTAAGGAGCCGCCTCCCCTCATTAAGGACTGGAGTCAGGTGAGGAGAAGGACGAGGTCTGGGAGGAGGCAAAAGAGTGGCCCATGAAGAGAGAGAGAGAGAGAAGGCTGTGTGAGAAGCCTGGACTTTGGGGGAGTCTTGGGGTTTGTTTGTGTGGCACGGAACTTTTGTAAATAGTGTAAATAAACGTGTGGTGGTGCAACTAACATGTCTGCCTGTCTGTGTCCGGGGCTCGTTCACAGTGGCGTAGCAGGCAGGATGCTCCACCTGATTCAAGGCGGGGACCTGCAATAAGTAAGAAGTCTGTGGATGGCCCGGCACAGCAGGGGAGCCCACCCACGGGCCGCAGGGGTGGTGTGCGCACAACCCCGCGAGAAGGACTCGTACCTCGGTACGTTACCGGTCCATCGAAGGACCATGTTCCCCAGCGGAGGTTGGACGACACGGCGGCAGCAAAGGGTGCTGCCGGGAAGGAGAGGCTGCCGCTTAGTCAGCCGCAGCAGCCGCGGAGCTGTCCGGAGGTTTGTTTCCGTATTAGGAGGGGAGACGAGATGGCCGCGGACCGGAAGTCCCTCTTTGTGATAGGCATGGGATTGGATAGCGTGTCCTGTGTGCCCACCAGCGAGTGGATGGAGGCGGGACCAGGGAATGTCCAACCCAATTGGGCCGGAGGGAAAGGCCTATAGAAAGCAGTCGGCGAGTGACGCTGATCGACAGGTAAGCTCACCATCGACTGACTTTCTCTCCTTGGCAGCGGTTCTGCGGATGTTGCAGATATGCCTCCTGCTCGCCGGATCGCCGCCACCAGAGTTATGTGCCCTCCGAGCAGAGACGCTAAAGCCGGAGAGGAAGACAGTTGTGTCAGGACAGGCGCTGCCAGCGCAGACGGAACGACGCGACGCTGGATCTTCCGACCAGAGAGGTACAACGGGGATGGTGAGTAGAACTGGCCCCGTACGGACACAGGCGGGACAGGATCTGTCTTTCTATTTTAGGCAGAGCCGAACCGTCACAGCCTCCCAAAGAAAGAGGAGGAATCAGAGAAGGAAAGCCGACTCCTCCAATATGAAGGGACGTGTTGCTGGGCGCACACGTCCCGAGAAGGGCCGCCCTCTGCCGAGGCAGAGGGAAACCCCACTGCAGGCTGAGGGGACAGGAGTGTGTCCAGTCCTGTTGGCAGTCCCATGGCAGGGGACACGGAGGTCTCGGAAGGGGAGGCCGGGGTGCTTGTCGGAGGGGGGAACGTTGGCCCATATACGGTGGAAGGGCGCCGGGTGGCGGCGTCAGGGCAACGTCTCCGCCCCCTGTTTTTCTTTTTATTTTGCAGGACCGGGCCCTGAATTAAAGCGTGGCGGTCTACCTTCGAGGAAGACCTGCCCTCGCGGGACGGGCCACTGGCCCCTAGGGGCCTCAGCTTGTGGGGGAGTACTGTGGCAGGTGGCAGGGTGTGGTCATCAGCTGCCTGCCTATTTAAGGAGCCGCCTCCCCTCATTAAAGACTGGAGTCGGGTGAGGAGAAGGACGAGGTCTGGGAGGAGGCAAAAGAGTGGCCCATGAAGAGAGAGAGAGAGAGAGAAGGCAGTGTGAGAAGCCTGGACTTTGGGGGAGTCTTTGGGTTTGTTTGTGTGGCACGGAACTTTTGTAAATAGTGTAAATAAACGTGTGGTGGTGCAACTAACATGTCTGCCTGTCTGTGTCCGGGGCTCGTTCACAATATACACACACACACACACACACACACACACAATGCACACACATTCTGCTGCATAAGTTGAATTGAAATAGTGGCAAAACTATGAAGTTAGTCTAACAGTAAAGTAAACTTTAGGAAATGATTAACTTTGCAATACTCAACAAATTAACAGAGGTGTCTGGTTTACCAAAGAGTTCAATAAGATTGCAGTCCATACACCATAAAGGCTTAAAAAAAGTTCATGCATTTCCTATGGTTTTGCTTAAAAATAAGCTTCAATTTGCAGTGTTTGTTCTGTTAAGCATTTTATAGTTGACATTAACTGTTTCCGTCCAATGTTTTTCAGTGAAGTCTGAGCAATGATAAAATTGTTTCCATTACCTAAAGGCCAACTGATCCTTAGAAAGTTAGGAAATTCAAATAGAAATTCTACATCAAGATGCTGGTTTGATTCCACTTGCAAAAAATAGGTAACTGAAACAATAATAACATGTTACATAAGTAAGTTATAATGATAATTTTGTAGCATAACTAAATTGTACACTAGGCTTAGTAATTTAAATACATATTTTGTCATATTGTGTATTTTTTGTGAGCAGTTGTGAAAAACATTATTGGAAATCTAAAATCCTTATGTTTATCTGATGTGATAAACCCAGGGCGGCAGTGAGCCCCAAACCCCAACACAATCACAAAAACACAGTCCTTTATCAAAAATAAATGAAGGTTTTATTTAAATACCTCCAAAAGTATTACCAATACACACAAAACACTGGTCTTTTCTCGCCACAATATGTTCTCTCACCGCACTGCCCTCCTCCAGTCAAGTGTTGCCTCTTTACCACCCAGCTCCGACTTACCTGAATAAGGGAGTGCGGTCCCTTTTATTACAGACCCGGGAGTACTTCCGGTGCCAGGGCAATTGCCCGATGGAAGTACTTCCGGGTCACACGGAAGTCCATTATTTGAGTAAGGAGCTTGTTTCCCTGGAACGCCCTCTTGCGGCACCCCGTGACTCCAGCAGGGCTGCCCTGCCAGATTACATTTCCCGGCATGTCCTGCTGGCTTCCCACTGGGTGGGGATATCTAGCGTGCTGGGGGGATAACAGTTCCCTAGTGATCTCTCTGCTTCTATAAGGGCTGTCTGTCCATTTCTTCCTTCCGGGTCTGCCTCCTTTCCTGGCCGGGATGTCCATCCAGCCCATGTGGCATCTACACTGAGCTTGCATTTGAGGAAACATTTTGGAATCATAAACTTAGCATCAATACCTTTCCCGATTATGCTAGTTATTAAACAACTAGAAAAGAAAATGACTTCAAAGATTTGGTTTCACTTTCTCAGTCTGTTTGGTGTTTCATAGCCTTTCACTAGTTCCTAGAATATGAAATGCAAGTCATTCATATGTATGGAACTCCTTAGCAGAAATTCCTGTTGGATTTTGTGTAGCCTAGCATGTTACACTGTCATTTTGAAAGTGACACCATTGAGTATTTGAGGCAGAGGGTGACTCACAAAACACCCAGAAAAAAACATACAAGAAAAATGTTTCAGGGAGACATTTATTAAAGAGATAAACTAAAGAAACAACAACACTATGCTTTAAATGCAATAAACTCAGTTTATTGAATGTTCTTGTTCTAACTAAACAATACGGTAATACTAGTGTCACATAACATGGATAACTTATAAGGCATTTCTTAACATGTAGTAAACCAGCCCTACTATTTAAGCAACCTCATAAACACATAAAAAACACCTTTAGGACTTGTATATTTTTACCTTATGTAAAATCAGTCCTGTTAAAAATAATAAGATCAAAATTAATAAATCTGTGTATTTCATTTTTGCTATATCTTTAAAGCACTGATATCTGTGCACTGTGAAATGAACAGCCTCGACACACAAAAAAGGTTTGAGGCAACCACCCGTATACTTGAACCTGGCAGCAAAAGGGCAGATTTTGAGCACAAATGAATACAGTGTTGAATCCAAAACAGAACTAATCAATGGAGGGAAGATGGAAGGTTTTAAAGGTCTGTCAGGGGAAGTGACATCCTCAGGGTCAGAGCCGGAATTGATGTCCTCGGAGCCAGAACTAGAAGTGATGTCTTTAGACTCAGGCAGAATTTCACGTATCTGGTCTGCAGAGAGAAAAGAGGAAGGTTTAGTGCACCCCACCACCCCTTAGCCTGGAGTGGAATTACCTTCTTTTGGTTCTTTTGGCTGACTCCCATGTGCACGTGTGTGATAGCACCATTTAACTTTGATGTTTAAAGTATAGGGCGTAGCATGAATACAACATTGATTTCTATCATTAATTAATGATTTTAGAAGCTTGCATTACTTACTGTACAGCCCATGAAGAATTTTAATCAGAATTATGGTGGTCAGTTTATGGTGTCATATTGCTTTATGGTTAGTGGGACTGACATTCCAGTGCCCTGGTCACAGGACAGACCTCACATGTATTTGGCAGGCAATTTATTGTGTGCATTTGATTTACCATATCTTCTTGTTTCTTTGTCATAAGCATAAGTGTCTCAACTTGCACACAATCGGGTCTCAGAAATTATGATGAAAAAGCCCAGGCAGAAAAGAACCAAACAAAGGCTTAAGAAAATATATGGACAGTAGTTGACTGTACAGACTGAAGAAAAGAGAGAAACAACAACTTTTATATAATTAGTAACATTTTAACACAATGAAGTGCAAAAAAAAAAACTAAAAATAAAACAGAACTTGTATTCTTCATCCACTACATTGTATTGCTACACAATACTATTGACTTCCTACTGTTTTAGCGTTATTAGCTTTTTCCAATTAAGGTTAAAATAATTTTCAAACAATATAGTTATTCTGGGGATGGGATGGTGGCAAAGTGGTTTGTGCTGGTACCTCACAAATCCAACTTCCTGGTGTCGAATTCCATGCCTGTAAATCATCTACATGGAGTTTGTACATTTTTGTAAGATTTTTTTTCTGGACACTACAGTTTTTCCCTCACATACTCAAAGTTGTATACATTGAATTAATTTGTAATTCTAAATTAACCTCATTACATCATTCTCTTTTCCTCTCTTTTTCATCCCCTTTAAAAAGTACAGAGCTCTCAAGATAAAAGGTCATGGCATTTTTATCAAACTTCTAGATGTTGCTGCAATTTTTTTTTAAATTGTTTCTCTCAAAAAATGACAAAAAATATAAATCAAAATAAATTTAGCAAAAGTTCTTTAACGTCAAAGGTCAATATAATAAGACAGGTAGACACTGTCAGGTTTTCAAAAATTGTTTACCTTTGGAGTTTTAGAGTCTCTGAACCCAGTCAGATTAAAAATAAAAGATGTTCAATTCAGAATACCTTGCCTCACCTGATGATTTAAAAAACTTAACATCTTCTCCCCAAACTTCAGTTTTTCAAAAATTTTCCAAACACCTTCAATATCTTGATTTACATTGGTACTAGATAGTAGACTGCCCTTTGAGGTTCATACCCCTGCCTGAACTAAAACCTCATAATCTATGAAACACTAGCTCTGATTGTTAAATAGTTAGCCTTGCTTTTATTATTAATGTACTTCTTTTTATACAAATCTCCTGGTGAAGAATCATGAGGTGACAGTAAATACAATGGCTCAGCTACACATACAATGTAAACTTTTTAGACAGGTGACATCTCACACTGCCCTTTTACTCTAAAACCAAGTTACCCATCTATCAGTAAGTGTGTGGCTCATACTTTTGTAACTCTTTTACAAGGTAAGTTGTTGAGGTTCCACTTGTATTGACTTTGATTTTTTTACACATTCAAGCACTTAAATTTTAGGTTAGTTGGATTTATGATGTACCGGCATCTCCTCCATAGTCAATACTTGCATTGCAATGACCATGTGCTGTGTAAGAAGCCATCTAGGAAAATGGATGGATGGCCTGAAAGCCATTAGATGTCCAATTTAGAAACAATCTGTAGTAGAAACAATCGATATACATTAGGCCAAGTTAATATTTTTCTAATACTGCTCCATCTATAGAGTGTAACCCCCTCTAAATCAAGATCTTGATTTACCATACTCGTCCTGCATCCTGTCATTTCATGTAGCCTTGAAGTTTGCACCTGAGGGTCAGAAATCTGCTAGCAAACTAACAAAAGGCTGACCTAAATAAGACCATCTGTAGTCCACTGCTAGTATACTAGTTGTTTAATTAACTCTTTAAAACAAAAGTGGCAAAGAAATTCTACAGAGCAATGACATAGATGGAGTGGTGACTCCATGGCTAAGAATTTGTGCTGGTATTTGGAAGGTTGCCAGTTCAAATCCTATTACTGCCAGAAGGGATCCTACTCTGTTCACCTAGAGTTGCTCCAGGGCTGCTGTATGATGGCTGACCCTCTGCTCTGAACTCAAAAAGTCATGCAAAAGGTATAGTTTCTCCTCAGGGATTAACAAAGTTCATCATCATAAGGGAATCATTTTTGGTTACCAAAAGATCCATCCACATGAACGTTTCTGGCAGAACTTTTTTTCAAATTAGATCCATAACTTGTCCCATGCATCAATGGTAACAAACTTGTGAAAAACCAGTGGATTGCTGATTTTGCAGGCACCCTTGCTGCATCTCTATATATGTAAAATGCAATGTCTGTCTGTCTGTCTGTCTGTCTGTCCGTCTGTCTGTGTTGTCTGCTTTTCATGAGAGAACTACTTAACGGATTTAGATCAGGTTTTTTTCTAGAATTTGCTTGCTTGCTAGAATTTTGCGGCTTCTTGCATTTCGTTAAGTAACATAGTTTGCTTGCAGGAGCGATTTATTCACACTAAGACAGGAGTTACAGGCCGAGGGGAAGGGGAAGCGTGACATCAGGACTGTGGAGCCAGACGGGGCCCTCCTCACTCACACACCAGCTTCCGTTCGAGTCGTCCACCTGTCGCCACGTTTTGGAGTGTACCTTGCCTCCAGTTAGCTAGTGATACATGTTTGTTTATTGATTTTTAAAGTTTGTCCTGTTACACAACTACGTGGGCAGAGCCGAGTTGGGCAGATAATAAATAATAAATAAAATGGCTAAGTTTAGGTTTTCCAAATAGGGGTATACATCAAAGATTTCTGTTTTGTCCATATATTAAATATCTTTTCAAAGCCCAAATAACTGAAACCTTCCCGGAATTAAATGGTTCTTTGTCAAGTAACACTTCTATTAGGAACCCCATAATCCAGAAAAGTTTCATTTTAGAGACACTGTTTTAAAGTATGTGTGAGCATAGTGTCTTAACATTGTTAAAGTTGCTTTGTATAATAAAGATTGAGTGCAACATCTTCATTTTCCATTTCGAGACATCCTCTCAGCTGCTTCAAGATGACAGATTGCAATTGGAAGATCATGTCAGAAATTAGCACAATGTCTGGAAGAAAAACAGCAAATTCATGTATCTTTGTGTCGTAACACAGAAAGACAAAAGTCTTACTTAGATATCCATTTTCACCGCACTGTGACAGAATTATTGTAATTCATCTGTGACCCTACTGACACTTTGGTTGATTATTAGAAACAACAACCTTGTTTCTCCTTCTCCTTAGCATTTTCTTCTAGCTTTGGGTAAACCAGTTCAAACAATGGGATTCTGTAAGTGTTAGATTCGCTTAATTGATGATTCGATTTGCTTTCACTTCTCCACACTTCACACTCTTAACAGCACTCTATCATATTTCAATTTTCAAACAATTTGGCTCGACGTGCTGCAAATGCATTTACTGACAAATGCTGTCATGTTTAAAAACAATGAACAAATACAAATACCATTAAGCGACATTAAATTAGCCTATCGGTGTGGAAAAGGTACTTTAACTTTATTGCCACAATTACCGGTTCCATTAGGTTATATTCTGTTCTGATGCTTTATCTTTTAAATACGTTCAAGCAATTGCTATTGGACGAGTAAAATACATCGTTACATGAAAACCACTTCCTACTATGTACTTTTTATATGCTTGTTAAAAGAAAGACATGGTGTAATACGGTACATTAACGCTGCTGTGCCTTAACGATGTGCGATATATATGACATGCTGAATGTGGCTTACAACAATACATATATTAGTCGCTCATCTACTTCACATCAGTGTATTCAACCATTACGTAAATAATAAAAAATGCATTTTATTGATATAGAGCCGTTCCCATTCTCAAAGAGCTTCTCAAGTATTCAAAATGGTAAAATAGCAATAGAAGCATGGAGAAAGCTATAAATATAAAAATCACTATCAAAGCATGAAACCTTATTTCAAGCTTTTGCTTTAATTTAAATAGAACTATAATTAATCATTATATATTTGTGACGAACACAATTTCATATTACCTCTATTTAGTTATATGTCCCCGAACATCTACCTTCACATTTAAGTCGATTTCTCCTTAACAGGTCCGTAATACTCCAGAGCATATCCCGCCGGTAATTTAACCAAGCCAGTATACAGCCTCGGGCGGGACGCCGGTCCATTTCATTCTTATCATTTTACAAAAATATAACTTTGTTATTTATTACTTTACCTTTATTTGCTAGAGAAATGGTTCATAAGAGAAAGAGAACACTTTTGTTCTTGTCACTAAAGGAATAAGTTCCCTATCAGTAATTCAAACTAATAAAATACTTTTTCAGTAGCCTAAGTATAATTGGTTTACAGCCTTTTTTGTTTATTTATCCATAAGTGCTGCTGTTAAATGGCTCGAGAAAGTAATTGCCTAATGGTTCCATACTGAGTAAAGACGTTCACTGCCCGTTTAAGCACAGGCGAATCAAATCATAGCGGAAACCTATCTGGACGCTAATGGACTGGGATATCAGCAAAACGTGGACTGTGCGTTATTAAATATAAATTACAGATGCGAGGCCTTCTTGTTGAAAAAAATTGCACTTTTGCATCTCTTGCATTATGAAAATAAATGCAAATGTTAACATTAGTCCTACAACATTTTTCCCAGAACTGCAATTCTTTCTTATCAACCGTCCCGCTACAGTTAGTATTATGCATTAGAAATCGATCTGAATTGTACACCTTGAAACTTGTCCGTTTAACTTTACGTTTAAGTCAACAAAAAATAGGATGAATTATTTAATAACGCAGCTTCCAAAGATACAGGTAGGCCTAGATCTATTGAAAATGACAACGGCACAGTTATATCAAAAAACACTTTTCTTTTCCATTTTTTTCTTGTAGGCCCTGAAAAGAAATGTTAAATGGCGTTAAATGAAGCATTTCAATGCGAACAAATTTACAGAAATGTACAATTAGACGAAGAGTGCAAGGCAAACATGCTGTGTATGTGAGAAAGAGCCGGCGAAAGCAGATATACTAACTTGATCTTTGTCCTTTTCAGTAGCTCCCGCCTTCTCATATCCCAGTCACCAAGTCAACCACCACAAATTTCTCACTGATTATCTTTAAAGGTCAATATATTTGAACTAGAGGGCCGAGGTGGCCTAAGAGAGCTATTCCTCGGGATAATCGATGCGTTTGCTATCGGTCGCTATATTGATAACATTGTATTTGCCCCTAAAGTTAAATGAGCACATTAACTACTTGAAAGGTAAACATCAGAGTATATGTTAAAGTATAGGGCAAGATTTATAACATTTTCTGCTTCTGCATTTTCTAGTGAGGAATTATAAATTCGTGAATAAAATCAAACACCTATGAAAGCCAAGACAAACAAGTCCATCAAATGACCTTTCACACCTGCTTCTCTACCATAAAGCTGCAGAGCACCAGAATACTTAATGTTCTAAACAACGTTGCAGACCTGAAATTTCATGTAAATTAGCCACTCAAAATTGGGACAGTGCGAGTGAATGTTGCAGTGTGAGTTAAATCTTTTCGCGACAGGTCCACCGCCAGTCTAACGATGGTTCTTGCCTTGCACCCAGTGCTGCTGAAATAGGCTCCGGTCCCCCAAGGCGTTTATGAAAATCGGGTTTAAGAATAAGGTGAGTGAATTAAACAAATAAATATAATGTAATGTTTATAGTTGATTTACCTTAAATGCTAAGTTTTAGCACTGCAAAAGGCAATATGGCTCTTTGAATAAATTACGGCAACATCGAATCCTTTGTGTTTCTTCGTCTTTAGATATTTTACTGGTATAGAAATGCGTCTTAACTCTCTGGTTTGAAGTTTGTTCTCATTTGAGGCAAACTGGCCTGTTTTCCATATGTCTCTTGGGGCTTCATTTGTCAATATACTTCTTATAGGTTTAACGTTATGAGCAACTTGAGACTGCTGTCAGATAGATAGATAGATAGATAGATAGATAGATAGATAGATAGATAGATAGATAGATAGATAGATAGATAGATAGAATTAAACATAATTTTATACGCCTTTCGTTAAATAAGATGTACAAATTTGACTGATAATACATGATAATCAGTTGTCTTTAGTATTGAATTTACTTCAGGAATGTTACCATGTCAGTCCGTGCAGATGGTATAAATGTGTCATAGTTGCTATAGCAGACTAATTATTAATCGCCTCGGCAGACTGCATGCAGGCAGAAAACAGGAGCCTATCATACTCTCTGTGTAATGGAATCAACATCCTTTGCGTTTTTATCAGTGGCCTGGGCCTCTGTGACTAAAGACTGGATAAGGATGTCAATATTGTGACTGACAGTACATCTGGCGCTTTGTTTTACACAGTTCTAACTACAAACTGCGGATTACCTTGGCGATGTAATCTCAGTAGAACTTTGGATATCTGTCCACCTGTGTTAGCCTTGAATTGAAAGTTTTTGACACATAGGTGTATCACCAATACCAATATGTAAACGTTTGTGTTTGCCCAGGGGATTGATTGGAGCCTACGCAATTTTCCACTATTATCAGACTCTGGAAAGTAGAACAAAAACCGCGTTAAAACGGAGAAGTTTGTCATCTGATCGTATCTTAACAGGCAATCCAATAGAGGCTAGCCGCCAAGTCACATGACCGCACAGACACACCTATGTGAGTCCATAATGTGGATTTTCCTTGGAGCAATTCAAAGTAGGCTTGGCCAATATTAAAGATACACACTTATGTTTCCTCTTGAGCTAGACCCCTTACAGAGATGAATAGTGAGGGACATTATTATAGCTCAGCTCAGCTGTATAAGGATTCCTGCGACTATCAAAGGCCACATAACCAGGACTATAACCAAAGCCCACCGCCTTGTCTCTACATGGGGAGACAGCAACAGGGCACTTACGCCGCGCCTTCTCTCAGTGCTACTGATCAGGAGGCACCGCCAGAAGTTTCTGCTTACGAAATGCCCTTGTTAACGGAAGATCCTACTTTGTCTCATCTGCATCACCCTACACCTCAGCATCACCACCCATCCCATCAACAGGTCATGGGATATGGGGAAACACCGGATATGGGGTTACTTGACGATCGCAACAGGTTCCAGTTGCCGTTTCCATGGATGAAATCTACGAAGTCCCACGCTCACCATACGTGGAAAGGACAATGGTCAGGTAAATATTCCGTAAAGAGCCTAAAATCTAAATTGTTTTACTTAACTTGTGATAAAATGTGTATCAGTGCATGGTTTACATCTTACGCCCTTAACGTTATTTACGATTTGGAACCCACAGGTTATCCACATAAATTAGGTTACATGGACAGAACTATCCTTAACATTTTATAAGGTATATATATATATATATATATATATATATATGTGTGTGTGTGTGTGTGTGTGTGTGTTTTTGCAAAATATTTCTGCTTAGCTAGACATGGGCCTAGAAAACACTTCTTGTCCTTTAAGGCCTGGGGTAATCGTTTTCATTCAAGGGCTTTGAAGCCAGAATGGCCGTTTGTTTTGCAGGTTTTCATCATATCTATAAAATTCGATGGACACAATAAAATGTGAGTTCTTTTTAAATGTTCCTCTAACACTGCTTTTTTCTCCTTCTTTCTCATTTTATGTTTATAACCCACGTGGATGAAAATCACTTCAAATGTCAAAATTATATTCAATGCAATAACTAAACGCTTTTATTCGTCACACATTCATAAATGTTCAGACACAATTAAGGAAAATAAAGTGTACACTAATGTTTTAAATAATTCTTGAACAAGCCCTTAAGCCTTTCATTTTCAAAATAATATTTTTTCAAATTATGATTTTTTTTTCATATATACAGTGTTTAAATATGTGCTTTTAATGTGTATGGTGTTTTCAATTATTTAAAAACATAAAACAACACCATTAAAATATCTTAAATTTTAAAAGTATTTTAAGATTTGGCTATTATTTTTATCATATGATGGTTTTCAAAACACATAACAGTACACTACAAATCAATCTTCAATGACAACTGTAATAATATGAAATCAATAGCTACAATAATTTAAAATGTGAAATGGAAATGTTGAGACATTTCAAAGAATCTGAAAATGTACTCACATCAAAGCAAGATATGAAACATTCAACTGAAAATGCATGTGGGTGGTTTTACGGTATGAAAGGGCAGCCAGGACATGAAACAGCCAGGACTTTTAAAAAAAATTAACTGTAGGAAATATTGCATACTGTAAAATGCATTACCCAAGGACAGGCATAAGGAGAAAAAAACAGAAAATGGGGGACAAAAAGTAACAAATAAATAAATTAATATCTTTGCCATTAATGTTTTCCTATTTTTATCTTTCTGAAATATGGCAGTCTTCATAGACGACTGAAATTAATAAATTGAACTATCCAGGAAAGCAAATGTAAAGCCATCAATCCATATAACCTCGTTAACGTTCACCGTCGCCTCAAGTGTATTCAGTCAGTTAAAAATAAACCAAAAGTGTATGAGATAATAAACATGCAAAACTATAACAGTATTAATGACCGCCATTGGCTTTAGTTGTAAGGCTCTTGAATGGTCACAGCAGTGTGGCGTAGTGGCTGATTTGTTGACCTGTAACCCAAAAAGCTGCCTGTTCAGTCGCGTGTTCGGCATAGTGTGACCCTGAGCGAACCACGTAAACCTGTCTGTGCTCCATCATAAAAATAATAAGCTTCAAATGCATTTTATAGAAAAACTGAGTGTGGTTGCTGTGAAGATTAAATGTTTAAAGTCATCTTAATCGCTATTTCTGCATTGCCATATATGATTATTTTTATCATAATTCTTTCTGAGAATAGTACTTTATATTGCTCTTAAATTTCATGTAGACAAATTTCTGAGAGAACCTCTTAAGACTTGATTAGACTAATTTGCACGTACTATTAAAGTAGGAATTGGCATTTAACATCACGATGAGAAAAATTTAAAAAACTATTATTACACTATACATTTAAAATAGAAAGTCTTGAAGAAATCTATTTTAGAAATAATGTGGAACACTTACAAATTACGCCGTTCAACGGATATATATACATATGCTGTATAAAGATTTCAGACGCTTTTGAATTTTAGCATGGAACCATGATGGTTGTATTGATTAGGATTTTTCCTAAATACAATGCACTGAGTAAAATGTTGATATTTAGTTTTAATTAGCTTAAGATCTGCGGTGGGCTGGCGCCCTGCCCGGGGTTTGTTTCCTGCCTTGCGCCCTGTGTTGGCTGGGATTGGCTCCAGCAAACCCCCGTGACCCTGTAGTTAGAATATAGCGGGTTGGATAATGGATGGATGGGTGGATTAGTTTAAGATTTAAAATATCTTTTTCTTCCACAGTTACCTTGATAATTTGCGAGCAATAATTACGCTTAAACTGCTACTTCTGGGGAAAGCAGTTGTAAGCCAAAATAATTTTAAAACAATTGGCCCTTTGGTCAACGATTTTAAAATCAATTGTTGGTGCTATAAAATGTGAATGAAATGTTGTTTGAAGCTGATCAATGTTAATGAATGCCGTGCACATTCAGACTTTTCTGAAGTCAAGCCTACCCAATGTGCATTAATCCTTACGTATTCTAGCAATATCTAGAAATATAAATTTCAATACAAAACTGAAATAGGAGCAACATTACGTTTGGAAAACTGCAAATAAACCCGGTGTTAAGGAGGGTGTTGGGGGCAGACAGAGGAGCATTCCATGTGCAGGTCCAACGTTGGTTTTGATGTTAGGTTCACTACTGAATTATATAAAAGGTGTTAAAAATGAAAATGTGGATGATTGCACGAATCAAAATGATACAATGGGAAATATTTTTCAATTCACTTGTTGATTAATTAATAAATTTAACAATTATTGCCCACCTGTGTCAAATTTATTTCAACACGTGCTGTTTTTGTGCTACTACCTTCTTCTGAAGAACGGTAACGGTAACTGCAGACAAGTAAAGGACTACGTTTTAGAATTTGTATTTACCCAGCTTCTCTTTCACCACTTGTTTTCTTCTGTATTCAGATGAGCCATTATAAAAAAAAAAAAAACATGTTCCAAAATGCTGTTGCCTGAACCAAAATTAGTAGGTTTGAAAAATTAAGAACAATCGACAAAAAAATGAATTTGGAATCTCTTGAGTTGCCTTTTTATTTGGATCATTTCATCATCAACTTGAAGTCGTGCATTGTTTTCTTTGTCACTCCACTTAATTGATCTTCACAAGAAAATTGTGTCTATCTGTCTGTCTGTCTTTACACCTGTAACGTAATTGACACATCTGGACACGGATTTAGACGTTCAATATAATTCTGTCATTATTCTTACACTTAACTCACCCACGGCGCCATAATTACACTACAGTTGTGGCACAGCTGTTTCACCCATTCACCCACCCATCCTTTTCTTAGCCCGCTTATTCAGGGCAAAGTCATTAAACCGAGGGCCTGTCCTAGCAAGAATCAGGCACAAGGCAGGAGAAATCACTGGACAGGGTGCCAGACCAACTGTATTGTTAACTGTTTCTGTTTCGTGGAATCAGAACGCGAAAAACCCGTGTATATATTATTATTATTATTATTATTTATTATTTCTGTGCGTGAACAATATATGCATTCTGTGACGTATTCGGATTCGTCGTTCATCACGTGACACTTCAAGAATAGATCATTTACTGTAGCGGTTTAACAGACAAATTAATATTTATTTATTTATTTCAGCCTTTTACTATTTCCTGTATGTAGAATGTTAATTGAGTAAAGTATCATAACCAGTCCAAAGTTAAAATGGTTTGTGAGTAAGTATACGCTACGATATTTCACAGAACAACTGAGATAATAATTATCGGTATTTTGCATTTAAATGGAACAGTTAGTAATGTTTTTCAGCGACTCTGAAATGGATCTGCGGGTGAAAAAAAATTTAAAAGGTTTATAAAATTTGATTTATTGTAGGCAATCGTTTGATAAAAGATCATGTCGTAAATGTTAGATGTAATTTCTCCTGTACATATGAACTTTATATTGAATATTTAAAATTCAACTTAATATTTTTTTCTAGTTAAATCTCAATGAAAAATATTCACTAACAGTTTTACTTTTATTTTATAACATGCAATCTATGAATTAAGACTGATTTGCCTCGTGCTTTATCCAGACATCAGAACAGAAACGTACCATTCTATGTTTAGGTGTCTAGGTTTGTCACAAAAATCCACAAAGCAGTCTTGAATATAACTGAAGTTGAAACAGAGGAATATTTCATATTAATCATTCAAACGGAAATTCTTAGTTCAGGACATCTGAAGACGGATCAATTATTTCTGATTACATTCATTAAAGAATCGGGTTAGCATTGCTTTTCGTTGTTCATTAAGATTTGCTGGAAAAGGCTCGTCAAATGATCAGATGATTCACTCCAAAATCAGAACATAGGATTAGTAAAAGGTTATTTCTGAATCCGACATAAGGCAGGTAAAATCCCAGAGAATTACACCAGTTCATCTCAATACCCAGCACGGGCAGATGGCCACAATGAAATCACTAAGTAAACTAAAAGGCAGTCTGCAATGCGTGGTTAACGACCGGGTAATTCATTTTAAGCCCGGGACACTGGAGCAGTCAGGAGACACCCTAACCACTGCGCCATATGTATAGGTTCATCACATTTAATATAAATTACACTGATACACATATTTGAAATCGTGTATTATTTTGTTTTTGATTCTGTATTATTGTGCTTACTAAAAACGCGATTTTTGTTAAGGGCCAATATTACGAAAACAAATAATAGGTAGCAAGAAAGCATAGTAGTATGCAACAATAATTAATCATGGATTGACCCTTCTACATACAAATTCTCCAATACAGGGAATCGCAAATATTATTATTGTCAGTGTTTGACTTTATTCGCCAAACTTCTATTTTTGGATGAACATTTTAGTTGTTCATTATATATTGTTTTATATAGTGCAGAGCTTCATATTTACAGTTTAATAAAGGAACTTCGTTACAAATCGAAGAAGAATCGTTTGGATTTTCCAGCATCTATTTACGATTGTCTATGGGATACCAATAAGCTAACAGCGGAGTGATGTGCAGAAGGTAATGCATGTGGTTGGGGAGTGCAGCGGCGTGGATGCAAGATTGAGCGATTTTTTACTCTTCCACTTCACCACGAGTAACATGCTTCGGGCAAATACTTTGTTCTTTTTTTTCCTTTCTTGACGATTTAATTTACTACTTATGATTTTAAAAAACGATTCATGAAATAAGGTATTCGCCCAGGGCCGGATTTTCCTATAGGCTAACTAGGCTTCAGCCTAGGGCCTCAAGATCAAGAGGGGCCTACATTCAAATTGTTAGCAAAATTAAAATTACACTATTCTAAAAACAGTGAACACTAAAACACTGAACCGAAAATAAGGAGAAATTCTACGCATATGACTAATAAACAAACATAAAAATGTATTGGTTAAGATCAACGCGTATTACGTATTTTATTATCTCTCATGTAATTTACAAACTTAAAAATGGAAGGTGAAAGGGCCTCATAAGTGGAATAGCCTAGGGCCTCTTTTCATATAAATCCGGCCCTGTATTCGCCCCTAATTTAATTCTTTGTATTAGGTGCATAATGCTCCCAACTGTTTTCTGTGCTGTGCGTCAAAACTCTAACCCCTTGCTAACTCGTTTGGTTTTGAACTCGAAGCTACCTTTCGAATTCAGAGTCTTGGGGATCTCCGGTTTTTCCTGATAGCAATTGGGCGCAATAGGAACCCACTTGAGACGGGACGTCAGGACACAAGCGCAGACTACCACCACTTTACAGCCCGTCATCTGCATGAAAGGGCATCTCGACAAAGAAGTAATTCCAGCCTGGAATCAAAAATCTGCCTTGTAAGTTGGGAATGCTGATTCCAACACAACTGTCTTCGTTTCAGAGCACTAGCCCAGTGGGCGCCTATAGATATGTGCAACACTGGATGTGATTGGACTGGCGTCCTGTTCGGGGCTCTTTACTGACTTGCACCAATTACTGCCGAAATAGTCTTCGGCCACCCGGCAACCCTGAATTGGAGTCAATGGATATATAAACGTCAGACAATATATGAATTTAATGCTACACTATACTATACTATACTATACTATACTATACTATACTATACTATACTGTAGTACAAAGCATTGAACAGTTTATTTTAAAAAGTAACAGTAATGACAATAGATACAGAACAGTATAATAATAAATTTGACGCTTTGCTTTTAAACTTTGATTTTTTAATTATTGCTTGTTCATTAGCTAGCTTTACATTATTTCCTTATTCACAACAACACAACACCAGTCCTTTACCAGCGTCAGTTCACTACATGGCACACCCTCACACACCTGCATACCTGTGATAATTCGGAATCGCAGTTAACTTAACTTAGAAGTTTTTCTGATGGGAAGAAATCAAAGTACCTTGAGAAACCCAAGAGCCCAGAACTGACGTCAGTCTCTCTCCGAGCTGAAGGATTTTTCTCCAGGTGTACATGTTTTCCTTTCACATCCTAAACAGGTGTCTGCCTGCTAAGTTACAGGTTACGTTCAAATTATCGAGGTATGAGTGACTGAAAGACAACTTTGTCAGTGAATACCTGGCGGTGGGCTTTAGCTCTAACAGAAGTGCCTGATGTTGCGACGTTAGACTTGTGAATTGAATGCAGTGAACTTGAGACTGTTGTGGTCGTTTAGTTTTGTTATATCCTAAGAAGGTTTTTTTAATACATAAATACATTTAATTATAGCTAGCTGTCTGTATACAAAACAGAAGCTTTTTGTAGTGGTTAAATTTAGTTAATTAAATAAAGTTTATAACATATAACCAAAGCATTCCGTTTTAGGAGAAGGTCAAGCACAAGAGGCTATGGGAAAAAATGGATATGACAGCTAATCGCTAAACAAATTATCTGGTGTTCTATAAGAAAAAAAAGTTTGAAATAAATAAATAAATGTGCAGATATTTCACATAATTTGTGTACGTTATAGCTGATAAGCAGTTAGCGATATTCTTAGTTTTCTTTCATCGAATTTTTTATATTTAAACACCTTCGTACTTCATCGTTTTTTTTAAATCTGAAGTTACACCATTCTGAATTCACGTGCTGTTTCAAGGTATACTACATGACAAATTATTTACAAGCAATCATCTGCCTTTCTTTAATACCAATTTGAAATTTTACGGGGAAAGCTGAATAGTTAATTTTCTGATTTTCTAAATCATACCTGAAGGTCAGAATCTTTTTTACTTGAATTTTTTAAATCTACTTAATGAACCGTTTAGATTAACAAAAGGGGTTCTGCGGTTTTTTTCTGTGATGATGAAAAAGAACCTTCGATGAATATTTAACACGTATTTAATATTAATTATTAATACATAGTTTAAAATAACACTATCAGATCCGCTATTTATTACATGCATGTTAATCCGTTAATTAATCATATCATATATTATCATAATAGTATCATATAATATTTGATACTGGAATCAGAACGGACCAAAAGGCAACATGATCATACTCATAGACAGCGCACCAGGTGATTTATTGGTGTAGAATTACTTTTATTTTTCATAAAGCATTTTTGATGTACCTCTATGGCTGCTTTTCATATTAAATATGCAAAAAGTCTACACTCAGTTTTATTCACACAACTATCTAATATTTAACCCCATGCAACATTGGGCTTAAGGCGGTATCACTCTTAAAAATAAGGGTGCCGAAATAGTTCTTTAGAACGATGCCATAGGAGAACCGTTTTTGGTTCCCTAAAGGACCATCCATATGAAGCACCAAGCTCAGTTCAGGTGGTCTTGATCTGTTATATCCTAGGTATACTTCTATACACTAAACGTCTCCTCTTAATCCACATGTTAGGAACCTTTTTTTAGCCCAAAGAACCAATTCCATACGCAAAGTACACGTTCCAGAATGAAATGGTTCTTTGTCAAGCCATGGAACCACATAACCAGTAAAGGGCCATTAAGGAGCCGGCATTTTTAGAAGTGTGGGGTGCCACTCACTCATGTACACACCGTTTTCGCGACAGGATTTGGAACTCTATGAGGCAATACTGTTAACCATTGAGCCATGCGGTTCCATTCGTCGTTGGTAGTGTTTATTAGTTTTTTGAAGTTTATTTTTCTTGTCTATGTGTGGTTCCGATACGACCGCAGTTTTCACCCCTGCTCTTAGAACTGCCAATTCGGAGATACATAATAATTTTTTACAAAATTGTGTCAAAAAGGTTTCTTGTCAAAGTTTTACGGTTTATTTCTTGGAAGACATTGTTTTCGCAATCACTAAGGAGTTCATCAAAATTAGTAATATATATATATATAATTTTTTCTGCATACATAACTAATCGATGTTTTGGTTCATGAAGTGTTTACGATCTTCATAGTTGATCTCTCCCGTTAGTTGTTAGGCTTACTTAGTGCAAAGCACATATACGACATGGACCGGGGTGGCAAGATGACGTTGTTGTCTTTAGAACTCCAGAGGCCTTTGTATAAATCTTGAACTGCTCCAAGTCTGCTGGAGTTTGAACGTTTTCTTTGCATCTGTGTTCACTTTTCTTCTGGTACTCGAGTTTCACTTACTCATCCAAATTACGAGTACTGTACATAAACTGACGCCATTAAGAGAGTGCACCCAATTCGAGGCTGGATGTTCTTGTTAACTCTGATGCTGTTGCCTTAGGCTGCATCCAGGAACCCTGAAAAAACTTTCGTAAATAATGAATAATAATAATAATACATTTTATTTATATAGCGCCTTTCCCATGCTCAAGGCACTGAGACATTTTACCAGTGAAATATTCGTGATAATTAATTTGTTATCATTAACACCCATTTTCACACTCTAGTTATAAGGTTAGGAGATCACTGGGACTTGGAGGTTGTCAGTTAGGTTAGAATAATCCTTTTTTTTCGATTTTATTAGTTTTATTAAAATCAAATAACATTCCATACAAAATAAATCAAGTTTTACAAAAGTAGGTGCGAAACAAATCAACCCCCACCCCTGAGAAAGAGAGCTAGGCCAGCAAAGTAAAACTTTAAGCTAGTATAAAAATAAGTAAATAGATAAATTAATACATGAATAAAGACAAATGGAGTAAAAGAGGGGAGAGAACCTGTTAGAATAATCGTAACTGGGTTAGAGCAAACCAGTGACACACGTTTACTCATACTGGACCAATTTAGTATCAAAACATGCAAAATTGTGAGACCTGCGAGAGTTAACCACGGAACACGAAGAAAACGTACATAGAAAAGTGTAATGAAGCATGAACTTCACAGAAGCAATGGCGGGACTGGAAACTTTTAATGTGCCAGTGTACAGTAAAAACAACAGAAGTAGCAACAACAAAAAGAGCAAATATAGTCATCATCATCATCAGTAATAATAATAATAATAATAATAATAATAATAAAGGCGACTGAAATTCTTCGGGATTATCTTTTTAAATCAGATTCAACCGTTAAAATAGCAGTTTTATAGTGCATTTAGATTACAAGTACTGTATAGAAATGATACAAAAATAAGAAAATCATAAACGTCAAATTTTATTTCAGTATACGACTTAGCTACAGCTTTAGGACAAGGAACGCTGTATTTTTAAGAACGATTTTTTTAGGAACCGTTAAGTATGTGAAATAATATTGTAGCAAAAATTAATATAATAATAACAAGATAATTCTTGTTATGTTTATTATATATTATATTTTGTTCTATAATGTGTGTGTGCCCTGGCTTTTCAGGCATTCAATAAGAGATGTTACACCTCAGTCCAAAGAGAATGAAATAATGTAATCGAAACAAAATAACTGGGAATGGTTTAAGAATTTTTAATTTTAACTAAATTAAATGATCATTGCCCTGTAAAAACTAGAGTAAGATTGAAAATGATGTCAATATTTTCACACTTGGCTGAAGTTTTGTGTTTAAATGACCCTAGAAATAAAGGTCGGAAAACGGATGGATGGACGGATTTGTGTTCAAAATTACAGTGAAGTCGTAACCTTTAGCTCATTTTAAAATGTGTATCTTTTACACTTCTCACGTTTACTTTACATGCCTGAAATCACTTTGACTTCACAGAGTATATGGTCTATAGATGAATACCTAAGAAAATGGAAAAGAAAAGAAGTTAGAAAATGCATGGTTTTTTCTTGGAGTTAGAAGGCAATATTAATTCAAAGCAAATTGCTGTACTTAACGTTCACAATGATGCTTTTATAAAAAAAAAAAATTTAATCTTGCTTTCCTATCATTTGTTAAGGGACATGTTTCTGGAATAATCTTGTTTTTACTTTGATGAACTGTTCACTGAATGTTTGAATATTTGCGGTTTTGTAATATAAATGTTCTGTAAAATAATTTGTAAAACGCCCTCTCATTTCATGAAAGGCACTTTATAAAATAATGATTCAGGGATATTGTGACCATTACAGATATTCTATGTCTATCCTAATTGCTCAGTGTTTTAATAAGGAGTAGTCGTACACATGCATAGATTTAAGTATAGAGCTAAATAAAAAAGCAAAGATGCATGTACACTATAATAACAAGAATTGGACATATAATAATAATAATAATAATAATAATAATAATAATAATAATAATAATAATAATAATAATGTCTGTTCGGAACACTGTGTTATGCCCCGCGAATAAAACCTCTCTTGAAACTTAGAGTCCATAAAGGCAGATTCGGAAACAACGCTGAACTTGTAATAGATTGCAGCCCCCGCTTCCACAGGACCACCTTAAAATCAGAGGAAAGCCCACGTCAAGTTGAGGACACCGTGCAAATAAGGACCAACGCTAAGAAGCGCACAAATTAAGCCGTAAAGACAAAGGACTAACCACTGCGCCACCGATTGTTACACATGCTTTGAAAATGGGTGAATAGCGCAGCTTTTAGGCAAGAGGGAGGAATACTGCTGAACGAAACACGTCAGCAATTCTACATTTAAACGCTGTCCCACATTCTTAAACAGACCATTTAAAAACAAGATTACTTTTTCCCTTAATAAAATCTTCGTAAGATTGGACGTAAAGACGAGGACGATGGGGTATTAACTGGGCTCTGATTCATCACAGGGCTCACTCATATGCAGACATACGTTTATAAATTTTATTAGGCTACTTGGTGATTACTGTGTGTGTTTGAATGTTTGCATGTGAAGAACGGATGCTCTCTTCCAGGATGGTTGCTACCTTGCACACGACGCATTAAGTTCTGCTGCCCCTGAATTCGATTAAACGGGAGAGAAAATCTGATTTATTTTTGTAGGCGCAAATTCTTTTCACAGAGTGTGACCTTGTCATGTTACATATTGAAAACGATTACCGGTAATCCAATCAGGCATATGCCATTACTCGTTATTTAGACAGTGTTGTTGCTGTGTGAAATCAATGGGAAAAAAGCAAAACGAAGGAACAGAAACACCATCAATGAGAATGCTGCGAGTTGGTTTGGGAACAACATGTTTAGCAATGAAAATTTTATTTTGACAAGGAAAGAGACATGCGGAACACCATGTCCGCCAAAGTCCGCATCGGACAAGGCACCGGGAGAGAGAGAGAGAGAGAGAGAGAGAGAGAGAGAGAGAGAGAGAGAGAGAGAGAGAGAGAGAGAGAGAGAGAGAGAGAGTGAGAGAGAGAGAGAGAGAGAGAGAGAGAGAGAGAGAGAGAGAGAGAGAGAGAGTTCTTGTTTTATAATGCGCAATCGAAATTTCATTAACGAATTCGTTTTTTCAAAACAATACGGGGAAACCATATGACAAAACGAGGACAACAATAAAAGTGGGTCTGAAACCTGGACTGGAAGCCAGTTCTCCGCAATGAACACGCACACTATACCATTTTAGATTAAATATGCAATTTGCTGAACTTTACGCGACAAAGGTGACCCAGATGACGCCTACCGAACACGAAAACGGCGTTCCGACAAGGGATTAGACTGCACATGGCCCGAGCACTGAGGCGGCGAGACAACTGGCAGTGATTGAGAAGGTTAATATGTTAATATTCTTGGGATATGGAAAACAACGAGCATAGAAATAGTTTAGATTGACATAATTTGAGTAAAATTCAAATAGAACAATAACGACTGGTTCTCTCGGAGAGTTTATCATAATTTCCATTTTCTTTATAGAATTCAAGATTTAACGTTCTTCGAGAAGGAAGGAACATTTGCTGTGGAAATGCAATTATCCCTCCGTCCAAAATAAAAGTTATTAACTATTGGAACGCCCCTCAAATGAACCTTAATGCATAGGTTTTATGATAAACTTTAACTTGGACATAAAGGTAACGTGTATCCTGCAATAAAGGTATAATACTGTTAGGCTCAGAAATAGCATATGGAAAGCAATCGATAGACGGTTACATGCGAGTGGAGCTACCAGGCAACACCGAAGGAAGAGAAACGTAACATAATTTATATCATTAATAAAGGGTTGTCTACGGTACTTACACAGTATGTACTATGAATTTTCTGTGTAAAGTGGGAGAACGGGTGTTTATTGAAGTCGTTGTTGCCAGGAGAGTTTCTGATACTCTGCTACAAGGGTTTGTTATAAGCAGGGGAAGAAAAACGAATGGGCCAGGCAATACTAAAAGTATTGTCTATCACAGAGAATCTCTTAGGGCTTAGCGATTGTGCTGGTTTGTTCTGTAGATGGCCACCTTCGGTAAAACTTTATTGTGTACTTACTGTACATGCTAGTGCATAAACTGTAACGTATTAATTCACACGCATCGATTTTTTTATTTAAAATGTAAATCATCCCGATAATTTATTTGAATAACAAATAATATTTTGGCACACACTTCCCTGACAATACTATCATACAGCGTATTGACTCAATTTCGTTTATATGATCATTTTTATTATAGACGTAAAGTATTTCTAAATAGTGTCACTGTGTATGCAAAAGAATACAAGAGTGTGTCTAAAATTTCATTTTCACCTCCAACTTATAGTCCGTTAACAACAGAACGAAAATGGTCCGGTTAAAGCAGTATCACATGGTTCGTTATAGTTGGGTGAAACTCCAATTTAAGAATGGGATGCAGGCTTTGAAAAGAAAAACAAATCTCCACTTAAAGTACGAAAAGTAATAATTTAGATTTCAAACCGATGCATATTTTGCACTTTCTTAAAATATTGTCTACTTATTATCAAAATCTTACTAATTAAAAAAGAAGAGTCTGTCATCTCATAAAAGGATGGACACTACTGCGGCTGCGATGTGCATTTCTAAAGGGTAAGGATCTAACAGCATTGTGTGTTCATAAGAATGACTCCGCTTTGAAACCATTTCAGTTTGTTTGTTTATTTGTTTGTTTGTTTGTTTGACCGGCACCTCTTGGCTCACTGGTATGAGAAATTCCCCACATATGATACACCGTTCAACATGCCTGGATGTCTGCTTGAAGACCCTTCATTTTTAGCCCCTTTTTGGTCTTTTACTGGGGATCGAGCCCCATATAGACCTGCGTCAGACGATGAAAATTTACAAATTTCTGTTGCAGTCGATACTTTAACATTTCAGTTGAAGCACACGTTTTAATTGAAGCACATGTTTTAATTGTATTTCATCAACCATTCTTTTTATTGTTAATTTCTACGTCATGAAGTATGTACACACAGGGCGACTTACGCTAATTCAGAGTTTTATTTAGGCCATCGCGGTGTATTTAAATGCTTTACGTGTATTTACTAATTTCAGTACTGCTATATACTATCCTTTTTTTAACAGACTAGTTGATGTAGTTGTATGACGTAAAGAAGCTATAGCCATTATTCTAGTGTGGTGACGAAGATGCCACCTCTTCGCTAAAAGCAATATTTCCCTTCTTTTAATTTTACAATAATTTAATAAAATAGTAAAACTGTTTGCGTTTAATTTCATCATTAAAATTAATTAGCGTTTAACCCAAACAGACGACAGCATGTAGCATGACATAATGACATAAAGCAACTCCACCAAACAAACTACCTGATATCCCTATTGTCAATAAGAATTCAGCCATCGATATTGTGTGCAATTTATTCTTGCATTGAATACGAGGTGCTGGGCATCTAACCATGAATGAAAATCAACAACTTTACAGCACGCAAAATGTTACATTTCGGAATATTTGATCCTGGTCTACAGTTGACACCTATCACCAACGGCGTCGCCCCCTACTGAGAAGTCGCTTCTAACTTAACGGTTACGCGATTTTCATTAAAATATGGTTGCCTAAGTATTTTAAATGATCCGGAAATTTTTCGTTTTTTACATCTCAATCCAATGAAAACAAAAATTAAGATACAAATGAATAAATCTGAAATGTATAACAATTTAGCTTCGCTACACCGTCGATGACGGCCTGTCTTATGTCTTTGTCTTATGTGTCCGCTGGTACCAAAAACACAGCTTTTATGCTTGAAGGGAACAAACACTAAATGGGAAGCCAGTGGTCAATCTCCGCCAAAAGCTTGGTTAACTTTGAAGTGCAAATCCAAGACTTCCGAAACGATCTGTCGATTACCTTTGCTTATGCGACGGCGCCACCGCAGTGGGGAAAAAAGGCTCTGTTTGAAAAAAATATAATTACACTTGTCTAAGGTGGTACATTAGGCTTTCAGATTCAGTTATTTACTTCTAACGTTTTCATTCACTTCATGTATTTCCTTTCTGGTCTCTGCAGTACTTGCTCTAGTGCCTCCTCTATCTCCTTATCCTCTATCTTCTCTTTAGCAAATCAAGGCGTTGAGGTTCATTAGAAGTCACAGTGATCAGTGATCTCATGCTCATAATTAAAGTGATACAAAGGAGATTTAAAAATAATGCCACTTGGTTAATTTCCACTTAATTTCTTTTAACAAAATATACGCCTGAATAAGACTCAGCCAAAACAGAAATGGCTTATAGTTAGGGCCAAAAAGTGTAATCCTCAGCAACAATGTTCAAAAACATTTAATTACCTTTACATAAGAATAGTCAGACAAACTACTGGCTCTGAGAAGTACCAGGGCAGTAGCTACTCTAACCTTAGCCAATTCCAGCAAGACATTTTTTTTTCCAGAACACAGACTAGCTTTCCATAAAGTTGTCAGTTAGTTAGTACTGTTTTTAAATGTATAATGTTTCAAAACTCTTATTTTGTGATATTGATAAAATTTGTAGCCTGTGTATATGCTATGGAATCAGATCATCAGAATATTCTTTAGTATTGCTGACTATTTACCACCATGAAACAGTCATTTAACCAGTTGATAAAGTCCTGAGTCCATCTTAACAATTCTGCTTCTCTTGTACTACTCCATTTTTCTGTATTCCCCCTAGTAATGAGTTCAATGTTACATACCATTTTGGTTATGTCCCCTGTCTTTTCTGAAGAGGACATTACAATTTGGTCTGCATAATCTGTAGATTTGTTTCCTTACTATTTACCTATAAGATATAAGAACAGACCTACTGACCATATACAGTATAACATGACAGATTGAAGTGCCCTGACACATTTACCATTCAAGCTTCCACCATCCACAACTGAGTCATTTTCATAAAAGTCTATCTTTACCTGTCCTACTGCCACAGTTCAAATAACATATTTTGTCAACATTTAATTTCTTCACAGGCATATAAGTTAAAGAGTTGGAAGGTTTTCTAAGTATTAACTATCTACAACTCTTATCAATATTCAACACATTTCCATTGGAGAGATTCATGCCAACCTGCACAAGTAGTTCGTTATGCATGAAGTTATTTTCCATTTGATTACCTCCCTGTCCATCATATTCTCACTTTCTGACAGGATTTTTCAATGATGTCAATTTCCCATGTCTACTTATACTTGTCACTCATCACTTCCATAGGTTGGACTTGCAGGCGATAGATTATGAATGTCTGTTCACACTACACTGTCACTCATAACCAAAAATTAGTTCCTGTTGTAATACAGTCTGCTAGCAAGTGCAGTCACCTCAGCTGAACTGCAATAATGAATCCCTTCTGGTAGACTTCATAACTATAGGAACAAATGCCAAGATTACGTACATTATACATGTGTTCTTCAGCCTCTATAATGTCCAGTTTGTCACCAGTTAATGTAATATTTACCTCTTTGTTAAGCCCCTTATGACATGGGTAGAACATACCAGATTGCAGCTTGTACCCAAACTCCTAGAGGCATGAAGCAGCAGTACTAGGCACTGGTCCACAAACTGGTGCACTGCATTTTTTTCTTTTGTACACATTTATTTTAGAATTTCTCCATGTCCTTGTGTTTTTTTTTTTGTTATTAATTACAAACCAATTATTGTTGTGCTAAAAACAAATTATTTAATGCAAATTGATTTTTTTTTGGTAATTGAAAGCTATTCCTCATTGAATATAAATGAAATAAATGAAAAGTGTCTTAGATCTTTTATTGATATTGAAAGAAATTTGCATGATGCATGATTTATTTTCTTCAGAGGTATTAGAACCATACTAAAACTCTTGTAATACTATGAAAGGTTTCTTTGTTATGATACGATCAGAAAGACAATACATTGACCTCATATTATTTCACAACAGATAACAAGTATTCCATATGTTGTGCCATGAGGAGTGACCACACAGTATATAGAGGTTCAGTGCACATTTTATTATTGGAATGTTTTATAGCTCTAAAGATAGATACTAGTATATAATATATTAATTATTCTACTTGCTGACTGTATTTTTCAGAACTTTCTATTATGTTTCAAGCTTGAAATTTAGTTACAGCTCTGCCTTGTTACATAATAGTAAGCATACCAGGCAAATAAGATGAGCCTGGAGACCAAAAGAAAAATATGTGAATTTGTTTGTGTGTATACAAAAAACAATGAATGCGTGAGGCATAACACATAAATATTGTATACTAGCTGTCCTGCTCTGCGGATCCACCTGCATAGTAGCGAAACAGGGCAAACTGTAAAAATCAATAAACAAAAACAGGTAACACTAGGTAAGCGGAGCCAAAGTGCGCTCCAACACGTTGCGAGAGGTACACCGACTCGAACAGAGGCTGGCACGTGAATGAGGAGGGCCCCGCCACCCTTTCCTCGGCCTGCAGCTTCTCTCTCAGATTAGCATGAATAAATCCCAGATTAGGACCTGAGTGCAGCCATGCAACAGGTGACACCTCAGCACCACAATAAGTTCAGATGGAATGGAACTTGTGTGAGGATTTTTATGGTGGCTGGAGTACCAATTCTGCCACCAACCCCCAGGCTTATCCCTGCAGGCTGGAGGGCCTACATGCAGGGCTGGATGCATATTAACGTCAGGACGGAGCAATTGCAGGTTAAAGGTCTTGCTCAAGGGCCCAACGAAGTAGAGTCACTTTGAGAAGTCATCCAGAATGTTCAAGCATATTATAGAAAAAAACCCGATCTAAATCCGTTAAGTAGTTCTCTCATGAAAAGCAGACAGACATACAGATGTTGGATTATATATATATATATATATAGAGAGAGAGAGAGAGAGAGATGTGTGCTATGTCTATTTTTAAATCTGTTTCATATTGCTAAGCTTTGTAGCCAAAAGGCAGCTCATTGACTTTGAGCAGTCTATAGATAATAGGCAAACCAAAGATTTTCTTTGCTGATTTTTGAAACTGTGCATTACTTTTCATATAATCTTTTTTTTTTGCAGAATTACTTTTCCCATAATCTTTCTAATGAATTCTGTCCTTTTATATGCAAATTATTTATGTGAAGTTCAAAAACCTTTTCAGTATTAATTACAACATGTGATGACATCTTAGTTTGCTTACTGTTGAGAGCATCCCTCCTTAAAACATTACCCTGAGCATCTGCCAACTCCAAGATTTTCAAATACTGAGACTGACAAAACAACAGATGCATGGCATGCATACACCATGTACATCCAGTAGACTTCACATTACTTTGCAGTGAGTCTCTCTCCAAGTCCTGTCTCTCGGTTCTGTTCCTCAAATACTTTTTCTCCATATGTTCTGGAACTGAACATGTCTGTCTTTGAAAACTGGACCTACATGTTAACATTTCTTTCATATGTTCTAGCCACTAATGTTCCTTTTTCTCAGACTGTTTTTCTTCTTTTAGATTTCTCCTGTCCTTCTCTTATATCCCTCCAACAGAGAATTTTATTTCATTTCAGCTAAACATGCTTTGACCTCTAACAAGATGGCATCCAGTTGCCTCTCTCTCATTTCCTGGAAAATGCTCTTTTAATAATCAGATGCTCCTTGAACTGTCTTCTGTGTAAATCATTTGTGTTTCTAAGGATAACTGTAAAAGAGGTCTTTAGTGGTGGACCAAATGTACACATTTTTTGGTGATTTTTTGCCTTAAAATAACTGGCCTCGGGTAACCTTGGTATTCTTTTACTGGTACCATTCCATTTCTATAGGAGTTCTTCTGCACTTTTATCTTCAACCCCATAGATTTCCCTCTTTCACTGGGCAGGACATGATGGAGTTAGGTTGGGTGGTATGGTGGGTGTGCATTGGTCGAGAAGAGGACTTTCTGTGCTTTTCTCATACTATACCATTTTATGACTCACCCAACTAATAACATTATCATAGTTTTCATGTTTTTGCTTTTTTGAAACTTTACAGCAAATATATGTTCACAAAAAAAAAATATTGAAAACATCACCTGAAGAAGTAGTTTAACTGCTGAAGCAACTTCATTCACAACTACAAACACAGCTTGAAAGGTTAGTCATATTGGATTGACTACCTGTTAGCAGTATGTACTGACTATAAAGATGAGTAACAATTAGGACTTCAATATGTGGCATCTAAATGAGTTCTAAATAGGCCAATAGGCATCTCCCAAGTTGCATCAATCACAAAAATTGCAACATATATCATATGTGAAGATGAATAGTGTCAAAACCAATGACAGCATATACAAACAAGGACAAATTGCATTTGCAAAGAGAAGCAGTGGTCACAATTTAAAATGCACAGGCAGGGACAGAAGGACACATCACAGAATATCTGCAAAACATCACAAAGTATAGTCTCAAAAATTACTACACAACCGAATCAGCACATCTGTCATCCTGTGTTAGAAAAAAACAGTTCTGTTGTGAGCCAATTACGAAAATGTCATGTCCACATAGACAAAAGAGAAAAGGACTGGGAGATAAACTAGGTTTTAAAGAGATAATCAAAATAGTGGTCAAATGGAATTGCCCATTAATTGAAAGCAAAAGGCTATAAGTGAGAAAACCAAAAACACAGATTTGAATGTTAAAGAACAAAGCCAAAGGCCCTAACTGCACTAAAATAACCTTTCTCTAAAATGCAACTAATATACAAAACACCAAATGTTACTTATTTTATCCAACACTTAAATGTTGTGTGCTGCATGTCACCAGTTTTTTATATTGTTAGCAAGATGATATTGCATGCTATTACACTGAATATCACCTGTCTGGCAACTGATTGTGGCAACAGTAAACAATATGGTATTACCATGGAATAAATATAAAATGCAGATAAGCAACATGGCAGCACAAAAATTAATACAAAATAATTTGTAACAAATTTGAAATAGAACTAGAAAAATAAGATATTCAGGATCTCCATAAAGCTGGAATTCATGGCAGGGTTGCCTTTTGGAAACCACTTAATGTGATCTTTTTTCATTTTTGGATTATTATAACCATTTCATAGGTGTGCAAACATGTAGCACTTTCCGAGTATTTATGTTCACATTTCAAAAGTGCACACCTAGTAAATTAGTAGAAAGTAAATAATAATAATAATAATAATAATAATAATAATAATAATGCATTTTATTTATAGGGCACTTTACATTAGCAGTAAATCTCAAAGTGCTGCATAAAAAGTTTAAACAAAGGCAAAGCAAGATAAAAACAGAGATAAAACAACACTAATTATAGCATTCTTGTTAATAAGCTTTCCTAAATAGAAAAGTCTTTAGCTGTTTTTTAAAACAGCCCATAATCTGCTGTGTTCTTAGGCTCTCTGGTAGGGCATTCCAGAACCGTGGAGCAGCGGCTGCAAAGGCTCGGTCACCCATTGTATGAAGTTTGGTCACAGGGTGGCGAAGGTGGTAGGTATTTGTAAAACGGAGGTTTCTGGCAGTGGATTGTAGTATAAGGAGTTCTTTAAGATATTGTGGAGCATTTCCATGGATACACTGGTGAGTAAACAAACAGAGTTTGTATTTGATACGGAGATGGATAGGGAGCCAATGAAGTGACCGAAGGATTGGTGAGATATGTTCATATTTCCGCACCCTCAGCAGGATTCTTGCAGCACTATTTTGAATTTCTTGGAGCTTTTGAAGGATCTTGCTGGGGATCCTGATGAGGAGTGCATTACAATAATCCAGCCTGGATGAGACGAAGACATGAACCAGCTTTTCAGCATCACAGAGGGAGAGGTAGGGACAGAAAGCATTAATTAACAAAGTAGCGTACAACCATCACAGCTTTGGCCATTTTTAAAACAAGAAGTCCCAAAGGACCAAATGATGAAATGACACATCAAAAGATTTTTTTTCTTTTTGTACAGTTATGATAAGACCTGCAGCAGCTCTCAAATCTGATTGGACAGGAGAAGTTCAGAAATTGAGCAGATTGATTGATATTTTTAGGCTTGCTTTCTGAGAAATCATTGGTAATTACTGTTAATCCTGTGGCTAAACTTGAAAGTGTGACCAGTCTCTTGGCTTTCTCTGTTTGCTTGAAACTGGTAATGTATTTTTCATCAAGAGTCTCATTGTGTTCGCTTATTCCAAATCAATGCAAAATCTCTCTTTACTTTTCTTCATGCACCTTGAATGTCTGTATGTCTGTTTCGCCTGGATTCTATGCATGTTTCAGTAAGGCGATTTTACAGTCGAGTCATTTCTTATCAAATTTCAGAAAGCATCATACCACACTCACCACACTGCTTAAATGGCAGTTTTATTAATTCATACCATCACTCAGAATTTTTGTGAAAGACTTTTGAATTTCTAGAAATATTGCACACCTCTGGAATATTTTTGGCAGGTGGCATATAAGGGTATGCCAGATTGTATTACTGATACTGTAAAAAAATGTTTCTTTCAATCCAGGTGGTCAAACTCTAATGGACTTTATTCTGATGCATATATCTGATTACAACAAGTTTCTCTCCAATATATTAGTAATAAAACTTTTCGCAAAAAAATGAAGTAAACAAAAACAAAAAAACTAGATTAAAACTATAAATATTTTATTTTAAATATTGGCACAATTATCTTTTATGGCTTAGTTTTTAGTAGTAGTTCTGCCTAAAATCCATTTTTGAATGTTCAACTTTGGATTTCATTTCCATACTACTTTTATATACATATTATATATGAGGGATGTTCAAAAAGTGTCCACACTTTTTTTAACTCTATTTATTAAGAGTTTCAAAAATAAAATACATTAATTCTCTGCATAGTCACCTTTGTTTGCGATGCAATTTTCCTAACTTTTTAATGCCCAATTACTACTCCTCCCATCTTCATCATTTCCAAAGGAAATATAAAAGTGCAGAAACTTTTTGAACATTCCTCATATAATATGTGATGAAGCTGTCTATGTTCAAACAAGATGGTTTTGTGTTTAATTCCATCAACTTTAACCACTCTTCTTTAATAAGGTCCATAATAGTGGATTGAATTTCAATTTTTAAGTTAGTCATTCCCAGAAAAGTCTCTTGTCCTGCCTTATTCCATGACATCTGCTTGATGGCTTTATAGTCAGCTCTCTTACTATGTGAGTTTATGCCTTAAATGGCCATCTTCTCTAGATTGTCTTTCCAAATAATACTTCTCAATCATCGGACCATATAAGATTTTTCACACAAAGCCTTTCACAAGCTGTTTCAACTCAACTTTGGAAATTCACTCTACACAACAAAAATATGAAATGTTCCTGTAGAAAACTGTACCTGCCTTCTACTAATTTAACTATAGTTAAGTAAATAATATGTCAGCTTGCTTGATTTCAAGTATTCTGACAAGTGACTTTATCTTGAACATAACCAGAAGTGGAATTTAGGTAAGGTATTCAAAAGGGTGGATTTCATCTTTTGATCTCCTTATCATAAACATTAAGAGTTAATCTATTCTTCTTATGTTGCAGATCACTATGGTAACTAGGAAAGTGAATTGATTTGTATTTATTAATATTTAGTTAAGTATCGAAGAAAACCAATGAACCTAAATCATGTCAGAAAAATGCAGGGAAACCATAGTAGAGCATCCCAAACTATATACGGTCATATGAAAAAGTTTGGGAACCTCAGCCTGCATAATAACAAAAAAGATAACAGTGGTATGTCTTTCATTTCCTAGGAACATCTGAGTACTGGGGTGTTTTCTGAACAAAGATTTTTAGTAAAGCGGTATTTAGTTGTATGAAATTAAATCAAATGTGAAAAACTGGCTGTGCAAAAATTTGGTTCCCCTTGTAATTTTGCTGATATGAATGCATGTAACTGCTCAATACTGATTACTTGCAACACCAAATTGGTTGGATAAGCTCGTTAAGCCTTGAATTTCATGGACAGGTGTGTCCAATCATGAGAAATGGTATTTAAGGTGGTCAATTGAAAGTTGTGCTTCCCTTTGACTCTCCTCTGAAGAGTGACAGCATGGGATCCTCAAAGCAACTCTCAAAAGATCTGAAAACAAAGGTTGTTCAGTATCATGGTTTATGGGAAGGCTACAAAAAGCTATCTCAGAGGTTTAAACTGTCAGTTTCAACTGTAAGGAATGTAATCAGGAAATGGAAGGCCACAGGCACAGTTGCTGTTACGCCCAGGTCTGGCAGGCCAAGAAAAATACAGGAGCGGCATATGCGCAGGATTGTGAGAATGGTTACAGACAACCCACAGATCACCTCCTAAGACCTGCAAGAACATCTTGCTGCAGATGGTGTATCTGTACATCGTTCTACAATTCAGCGCAATTTGCACAAAGAACATCTGTATGGCCGGGTGATGAGAAAGAAGCCCTTTCTGCATTCACGCCACAAACAGAGTTGCTTGTTGTATGCAAAAGCTCATTTACACAATCCAGATTCATTTTGGAACAAAGTGCTTTGGACTGATGAGACAAAAATTGAGTTATTTGGTTATAACAAAAAGCACTTTGCATGGTGGAAGAAGAACACCACATACCAAGATAAGACCTGCTATGTACTGTCAAATTTGGTGGAGGTTCCATCATGCTGTGGGGCTGTGTGTTCTTGTTAAAGTCGATGAATTCAACCCAATATCAACAAATTCTTCAGGATAATGTTCAGGCATTAGTCACAAAGCTGTAGTTACACAGGGATTGGATATTCCAACAAGACAATGACCCAAAACACAGTTCGAAATCTACAAAGGCATTCATGCAGAGGGAGAAGTACAATGTTCTGGAATGGCTGTCACAGTCCCCTGACTTGAATATCATCGAAAATCTATGGGATGATTTGAAGCAGGCTGTCCATGCTCGGCAGCCATCAAATTTAACTGAACTGGAGAGATTTTGTGTGGAAGAATGGTCGAAAATACCTCCATCCAGAATGCAGACACTCATCAAAGGCTATAGGAGGCGTCTAAAGGCTGTTATATTTGCAAAAGGAGGCTCAACTAAGTATTGATGTAATATCTCTGTTGGGGTGCCCAAATTTATGCACCTGTCTAATTTTGTTATGATGCATATTTTCTGTTAATCCAATAAACTTAATGTCACTGCTGAAATACTACTGTTTCCATAAGGCATGTCATATATTAAAAGGAAATTGCTACTTTGAAAGCTCAGCCAATGATAAACAAAAATCCAAAGAATTAAGAGGGGTTCCCAAACTTTTTCATATGACTGTATGTGCTATGCAACTTCTATAAATGTGCATTTATTAAAACATGATGAAGATGCTTTTTTCTGCTTCTCAGGATAAACAAGGGGGATTTGTGGAGTACAACCTAATAGTATGCCTCTGTGTGAAGTCCCACTTGCAGTCAAAAGTTCTAGATTCATTTGTCTGTTTTAAGTGAATCTTTAATGAATACATAGACATAAGAAGTTGGTCATTCTGTAAAAGTCTCCTTCCTTTATGACTGTGCCATTTCTAAAACATAAAGCTAAGTAACCTTTATCATTGAAACTCCCACCAAACATGTCTCAAAATATCAGCACTCCTTCTAAGTCACTGAGATCTCTCCTTTAAGGTTTAGATGCTAACACAACAAGTAGGTCTGCCCAATATTGCCATGCATTACATTTAGCATTACAGGATATTCATTGCTTAACTATCTCATTGACCACATCGGAGAAGAAGCACTTGCTTTCAGTAAAAGTTGTAACTCAGGTGTTTCCATCATTTTGTCAATTTCCTTTGCATCTTCACCAAATAATGAATGCATATTTTCCACTGAGTCTGGAAATAAAGGGGTATATTCAATTTTTGTCATGGTCTTTTCTGTTAAAACTCATAGCGTCTTACAAAAAAGACTCAAGAATCTAACTAGTTTTACTTGAAGGACACCTATTCATTTTAACAGGCCCTTTGTGCAGTTCCTTTTTTGGACCATAGCTTTACATGAAGTTTGCATTTTCTCCTGCAACAGTAACCCTCAGGTACCAAAAACAGATCAAGAATCATGCTGAAGTTACAAGTTTAGAAGCAGGAACAGTAAAATTGACATTACTTTTATGTTAATTAAGAGATTAATATTTGAATACCTAGACAAAAAAGAGATAAAGAGGGCACCAAGATCCTTCTGTTTGTTTTGAAGCTTTTTAAAACTCTTAACTCATTTTTTGCCACTGTTTTCTTTGGAGTTTTATTAAGTTTATTGATCACACACACATAACTAATACAAACATTTTCAAACATTAATGTTAGAAATTCCAGAAAGGTTATAATCAAAACCCCACCACTACAATTCAGACAGGCATTTAAACAAAAGGTTTATTATGAAAAAGTTCATGATGAATTTATAAGAAATTTAACCTGTGTTCCAGTAAATGTAAGAAAATGCATAACAGAATCAAAACATTTTGAATATATTTTACAAAGTATTAAATAAAACACAAATTGATTTATTATATTTTAAAACTGATTTTAGCGCAGCATATTTTACAAAATGAGTGCAGATCCATCTGGACACATTGATTACACTGCACTGGAAAAACTTGACTTGATGTTCTTTTGGAGATACTGTATTAGAATTGGTGACCTTTGTTGGTTTGAATGGCTTGTTCTCATTAAAATTATTGTAATAGTCTAAAGTTCTTGATGCATTGCACATACGGGCAGCATTGTTCAAAAGAATTATAGTAGTAGTAGTAGTAGTAGCCGAAGTATTAAAATCTGAAATACTTCACTTGCTAGGGGTGTTTTATAGGTTACATAGGTGGAAATGTTCCCTATTCTAACACTGAACTATTCATTTTGGTTACTTTAACTAGATATTTCAAATATACATTACAATCTCTCTGTCAAAGCAACATCAGAGAATGGCACTGCAGTTTCAGATTTGTAAGACACCTGCCAAACAGAACTGTTAGTGTGATGTATGAGACACTTTGTGAAATGTGAATTTCCCCTTGAGATTAATAAAGTATCTATCTATCTATCTATCTATCTATCTATCTATCTATCTATCTATCTATCTATCTATCTATCTATCTATCTATCTATCTATCTATCTATCTATCTATCTATCTATCTATCTATCTATTTTGTTTACTAGAATAAAATATTAACAATAAGAACACAAGGTGAGGCTGTCTAGAACTCATACATTAAATCAAACATCAGTTTGGTAATTTTGTGTCAGCCAGACATACATCATACACATGTCCATGGCAAGACACAGTTATGTAGGCATTCACTCGTAGAATATTAATCAATCTTGAAGGAAACCCATAGTGCCCAGAAAAACTCTCCAGAGAATAAAGACAAAATATTTCAAATTTACACTGACCAGGAATTTGAAACAAAGTCACTGTAGCTGTGAGACAGCAGTGCTTCCATTGTGCCACAGCTGAATTTAGTTTAAATTATTTTTATTAGGTATTTTCCCTTTCCATAAACACTAATGCTTAAAATGTTGTGACATCTTCTTCTAAAAAGCGTTGAGCTAAACAAAGTGAAATTTCATGTCAGATATTAAAACTCTCAAAATCCTAGAGCAGAATAAATTATATACTGCTTTCTTTAGTAATGCTATTTATGTATTTCTTTCTATTTCACTAATAATAATAATATTTTATCTGAACTATACTAACATAAATAATAATGTACTATTTAGCATATTTTTACATAATACTGTTCATCTCATACGTAAATCTCTTGATATGGTAATGAGGAATCCACAAAATAGGATGGATAGTCCAGTAACCAACAGTAAATTTTTTACAGTGTAGTCTGTTGTCTTAAAACCTTAAAATTCCCATTCAGTTCACCAGCTCAATATTATAATTATCCATGTTGTCTCCCTAGTGAAAGCTCTGTCACTAAGAGCTTTTTCTCCGTTGGTGGCTGGACAGGTAAAGCAAGTACTGCAAGAGAGTCCTCAGTTCTAGTGCTTTGAAGAATGGACAGATAAAGATATTTATAACACAATTTACTAGCAAGTTGCATTTAATAATGTTGTTACTTTGTTGTATTAGGCATTCACTTATTGGTGCATCATTTGTTTAAAGTAGACACTGAAATGTTTGATTTTTACTTAGGCAATTAAGCAATTAATTCATCATTGAAAGATTTTTAATGTAATTTGAAAAGTATATACATACTCTGTGCCACTCGCGTATGTGGATTTCACTTTCACCAAACAACAAATCTTTTAATTCTTGCGGATAGGCCTCTTCATTGGGAAGAAACACTACTTTTCCCTGATGGCAACACGAATTAGACGATCTATAAGTCTCCGACTTAAAGTTTAAAGCCGAGCAATAACTACATACTTCTGTCATATCACCTACTGTATGTCCAGATATTCGATCTCTTTTAGCTGTTCCGTCATTTCACCGAGTAATAATTTTTGTTTGTTAGCGGTAATGCGATCTTTACTATCAGTTTTTTGAGACTTTCAAATTTTAGTACTTTCATAAACTCTAATCTGCTCTGCATGTGTATCGTGCCAATGTTTTTGAACCTCTTTAGGACATTCTACTTTTTCTTCTACTATTTGTCTTTTATTTCTGACCCAGCTCAGAGCTGAGAGCGCAGGAACTGTGTTTGACAATAGCATTCACATGAATAAGAAGTGATTGGAGCATGGGTGTGGTTGTAAATGTTTGAGAGGAGGACGGGACTTGTCAAAATCTCTTGGCAAAAAGTCTCATCTCGCGGGACCTGAAATTATCTCTCGCGAGAGTTGAAATTATCTCCAAGAAAGTCTTGTCCCAGGATTTCCTTTTATAATAGAGAGATATAATGGAAATTATATCAGGGAGGTGTAGTGGTTAGTTCTACTGCCTCACAACTCTGGTGTCCTAGTTTTCTTGACTGGATTGAGTTGCATGTTCTTCCTGTGTCTCTGTGGGCTTCCTTGCACATCCCAAACATGCATGGGCATGTTAGGCTATTTTGTGACTTTGTATTGCGTTGGTCTGATGAGTGTGCCATGTGATGAATTAAAGAACCATCCAGGGTTGGTTCGTATCTTGCACTTAGACCTACCAGGACAGGAATTGGCTCCCAGTTAGAGAATGGAAAACAATGATGGATATTATTACCATACTATTATTCCTTCATGTTTCTGTTTTACTGCATAATAAATAGGCCTATAAATGAGAAGACAATTGCTATTTTACAACATTCTGCAGCTCTCACGGTTATGTAATGGCTTGGGGTGCAGGTGCAAATGTAGTGAAAAGGTAGAAGAAGAGCCATTATAAGATCATTTGTCATGCATTTTTCACTGTCCAGCTCAATGTAAATTGAAGTTAACTGCTGACATGACCTATTTTTCTTACTGTAGTTTTATTATTATATTTTATTTATATATTTTTTTCCAGACATCTTACTCATTCTCATTTATTCACCACTGCACTATTTCATTGGTACTCACCAAGCTTCAAAAATTCCAAATGATTTCCCAATTTCTTATTACTCCAATCCCCAAATTTTCTAGAATTTCCAAGTAGTGATCATACAACAGTCATAGTTGGAAGGACCTTTGTTCTATGGTCTGTAGTTGGTGCTTTAGCCTTCCCCAAAATGAAATAAGGACCAATAACATTTTGGTCCATTAAAAGAAATAAAGAAAACTTAATGCTAAACACAAGTAAAGACGGTGCAAATAAAATGATGGGAAAAACAAATAACCAAGAGTTTCAATGGGCCTGCTTAAACAATATTTATTGCTAGGCACAATATGGGATGTCAGACCTTTTCCTTTAAACTTCCATTATATTCATGTGCATTATTAGGAATAATAATGTCTCTTAAACTTGACATATTTATTTCAATGACATGGAATCCAGGATTACCACTGCTAGGTATTTTCACATCAAATTATTTAATGGCTCGTCTGAAGTCCTGCATATTCTACAAAATTGCAGCCCCAGTCCTGAGTGGGCTGATGTTTATGGCATGTAACACACAGAAGCAGTAAAGTGCATATTTCCATGATTTCTGTTTGGATGGTAATTGCAGCCTGTTATACATTTTTCTGTTGATTTGTTTCTTGCCTGTATGTTCATCCTCCTGCTACAACTAATCAATACAGCCTCTTTTTCAAATTAAGTGTTTAGGGTCATTGAAGGGCCTGCATCCCAGTTATTCATTAATTTATTACAGGTACTCAATGACTCATCTTGGTGCATTAGAACATGCAAAATCTGTCTGCTACACTTTAAGCAAGTGTTAAACAATACAGTACCAACATAATTCTCCACACAGATATATTGTCATTGAGTAATTAAAATTAAAAGCAAACACACACACACAAGTAATAACACAAATGTGTGGTATGAGAATTAACAAAAAAATTTAAATTGTAATAGCATTGTCCTATTTTATATTTATTTAGCATTGCAATTAAAGCTAGTCCATAAAAAAATGTGTAATATACTAATCATCCTATTTTCACACTACAAGCACTAGAAGTTTAATTACCTGAACCTATGATGAAGGCTAAGCCATACACCTTATGATTTGAAGTCTAAAACCTTACCATTTGGTATACTCTCCGAAATAAAATAATCTTAAGTGCTGTTTAGTCTGTACAAATTAATGATGTTCTCAACTTTAAAGTAGTTGTTCACTGATCTGATGAGCTTACAGAAGTATGCATGTTAAGGTAATTATTTTGCGCTGTTGGAGAATGATGAGCACTATTGTCCTTAAACTGTATATTTTATATAAAAGTTGTATTTGTCTGAGTTTCACAAAATCAACTTTCATGCAAACAGCATTGTTAAAAAGAGAAAGGTAAAGCATATATAAGCAGTGCTATAAAGCAGTCTGGGTTATCTGAAATTGCAGCCCTGTAAGTCAAGACCAGAGGTATAACAATAAATTCAATATTGGACAATGTCCTAACAAGACAGTGGAAGGTTTATACATTCATGACATTTGAACCAGGTTCTCATTCTGGTAGCAGCATTTTGTACTTTTTTTAAGTTTCTTAATACTTTAAATGGAAAGCAATGTGACTTTATTTAGTAAGTAATTGAAAATTTTGACCTCAACCTGCCATATTTATCCTCTGTGTCACGGCCTCTGACATGTACAGCATGTGGTGTTTGTTTAGCTACATACCAACATACTTGGCAATTACACTACCTAAACCTGGTCTCTTTTTTTTTGAGGCTGCTTTATTATTATTATTATTATTATTATTATTATTATTATTATTATTATTATTATTATTATTATTATGTTTGGTTTTGTAACAATACAGGGGGGGATTAAACTCAACGGATAATCACCAGATTTATGAATCCACCCTGAGGTTGCAATGCTTTTATTTCTTAGAATCGGGGTAGAAACTAGCAACAAACCCTGCATATGTGCGTATTCCACCTTAGTGCAAAAATGTTTTTAAATAATATGTTGATTTCACAGTGATACAAGCAGTATAAACGTGTCTGAACTTGAAACACAACTGTGCAACAGACAGTGTCAATCAAACAGTAAATTCAAATAGACCAGAAATATTATTTATAAACAGTGTGGGTGAATGTTAAAAAAAAAAAAGAAATAAAGTCTAGGTGATCATTAATCAGAATTAGCAGTTTTCCAGAAAGATATAAATGATTCTGTTCAACCAGTGATATTAGAACCAGCTTGGATCTCTGGGTGAAATTCTGAAGTCATTCCGAGTCCTGTATACCAGCTGGCATTTATTTCAGTTAGCTACATCCTACAGCTCCTGCACCCTTAACAGCAGGCATATATGCACAGCTGAAAAGTGGTGAAAAACAAAGTACAAATATTCTAACATGATGACCAAGAAAAAAACAATGACCCCTAGGTGTCAGGCTTTTCTGGTTTGTACTGGTAGGTTTTGATTATCAGTTACAGCTAATATCTATTTAAAGGGCTCCATACCATTTCCTTCTTGATTTGATGCTTTCTGCATATTATTTCTATGTCCCCACTTTCCATTGCCAGGCAATGTCAATAAGATGGCTTTCATTTGAAACTTATATTTAGATCAAATATGTTAAATAGTTATGGAAACTCTTAAATGTCCAGTTAGTGCTTCTATTATTAATGACCAAGGAGTTTGAAGGATCAGCTTAGCATGAAGAGGTTTATTCTTTGACACTTTTGATTTTTCATAAGAAAATGAGAAGGATAAAAGTCAAAACATAGCAACAATTTAAGATAGAGCATACATGTGTATTTTGTTTAAACTTGCAAGAACTGTAAAGAGTTGTGCTGTATACAGGGGAAAGCCAAGTTCCTTTGTGAAGCAAGTGTTCTTTAGAAGAAGTCTAAATGCTAGTAGACTACCAGTAGACTGAATGTTCATTGAATGCTTCCCAGGCTTAAGGGCAAAAACTCAGAAATAAATTAAGTTTTTAAGATAAGAGCAAATTTGATGAGGAGGTCATTCATCCTAACATACCTTATCTACTGTATTAATACTCACCCAACTTTTGTAACATACTATCATGTCATGTTTTGAAGGTCCCCACACAATTTGATAATTTATTCTGCATATCTGTAATTTCATATGTACCATTGTGCTGTTGTTGAAGAACTAATTTTACAGTAACTGTAATCAACAGCAGTGTTTTGGGAGTGGCAAGCAAGGTGACCAACCCAGGCCCCGCACCTAAGGGGGCCACACTTTTGAGGTCCGTGTGTCCCATTCAAGCGGATTTGTCAAGTTATATTCTCCAGTTATATTTTGATAAAGTCTGCGTGTTATCTTGCAAAAATTTGAACACATTAATGAGAAAATCTGGTGTATGTTAACATTATTTTTATTAAAAGCGCGCACAAGTTTATACAGTTCACAAATACCGGTAACAGCATTTGACGTAACTGGCCCTGCACACCCCTAAGGCCGCCTCTGACTACAATTCACTGTTCTAATTCCTTTCATAATTCTTCTGTTATCATTTCTCCTTCAAATCCCAATTTGCTTAAACTGAAAAAGTTAAACTTCTTTAATTTTTCCTCATGTGTTACAGGTTAGGTCTTACTAGAGTGTTGTACAATTTAAGAATAACCAATTTGGACTCAACACATTGTGCTATGCAACATCATATTAACCTTCTTGACAGTTATGTGGCATTGTTTGGATGTGAACATTGACAGTACCACAATGTCTAATAAGACCTTGATGCAAGCTGCACTTTTAGGCTTATATATATATATATATATATATATATATATATATATATATATATATATATATATATATATATATCCACATCTGAATTCTGTCTAGGTCCATCTATAGATTCTACTGAATCTAGGGCTTCTTCCACTTCACCTACACCATCAGCACCAACCATACCACTGATCCCCATTAGATCCCATGTTTGACATGACATAATTTGGAAAAGGTTTCTTGCAGCATGTTGCCTCTGGTGCTTAAGCCAACAAGTTCAATGTCCAGAGAAAAACAAATTGGAGGGGTAAAGCAAAAGAAAGTTTCAAATATCTAATCAGAAGAGGACCCACAACCAATCTTTGTGGCACACCTGTGAAGAACCTCTGAGAGAACATTCAGAAAAGTAAGATCCTAATGAGAAGAGGCACAGAAACTGTGATTGTTGTAATACAGAAAGATAGAAAGATACTTTGTTTCATTAGTGATATTAAAATCTAATACAAGGTTGCAAACGATAGGGCAATAGAAATACAAAGCAGCTCAGGCAGAGCCAAGAACATTTGCTGCTAAATATAATGCAATATCAGTGGAAAATAGATTGCAGAGAAATTGCAGATTGTTTGTGAAAATAATAATAATAATAATAACCAGATGGACAGTAGTGTTTAATAGTAGCCAAGCTGACAAAGTGCTTTGTAAGGATGGGGATCACATCAGTCTACTCAAAGTCTGCATGGAATTCACCTATCTGCCTTTACATTTGGCGCCTATAATTTGATAGGCCATCTTTTGTCTGTCTTTCTGTATTAAATTCGTTTTCACCATTCAGAGTCATATACAAACAAGAAGTGTTTCTGAATATTGGTCGCAGTCTAACACCTGATGTGACTCCAGATATTATAACTACATGTGTGTGCAGCTAAACACGTAGCCCAATTGCAGAGGACCAGAGGCAAAAGATCTGGCATCCTCGTTCAACTCATGAAGCAAGGACTACAGCAACCACTGCAGGAGTATGTCTATCTAACGCTCACTGATAAACAAAGTCAACGAACTGCAGCTGTTAATATGTACTAAAATAGACTTTTCTTTTTTTATCTGCTTTGTGCTTCACTGAAACCTGGCTGAATGACTCAATTCCCAATTGTGCTTTGGACATACCCAACTTCACACTGTATTGTGCGTGCCGCTTTATTGAACTTTGCAACAAACCAAAAGGTAGCAGAGGATTGTGTTTCTACATTAATCAAGGTTGGTGTAATGATGTGAAAGCTTCTTTTAAATCATGCTCACCTGACCCACTGTAGAATTACTTATTATAAACTGTAAGCCGTTTAATTTGCCACACGAGTTTTCCTGACTGATTCTGGCCAGTAGTTACATTGCCCTTGCACTAATGCTCGTGAAATACAGTGACGACTCACTGATGTAATTACTGAGATTGAAAAAGACAAGCCAGACTCACACATCATTATTTTGGGTGATTTTAACCATGTCAGTTTTAACCTGGTCCTTCATAAATATCAACAGAAAATACAATGCCATTCCAAAGAATATTCTGGTTCAGTGCTATGCAGCTATTAAGGATGCTTATCATGCCTTCTCCCTTTCCCCGCTTGGTAGTTCTGACCATTCTATGATTGACCTTTTTCCTGCTTACAAATAAAATCTGAAAACTATAATGTCAGTCAAAAGAACAGTTAAAAACTGGACCAGCAAGGTAATAGGAGAGCTTCAGGACTGCTTTGCCAAACAGACTGGAGCGCCTTCAGAACTGCCAGTTCCCAACTACACAAATACACTGATGCTGTCACTTCATATATTAGTGTTTGTGAAGGAAAAAAGCATCAAACAGTCTGGCTAATAAGTTAAAATCAGTTTTTTGGTCACTTTTAAAGACAGTGGGACATAATTCTCAGATTTACTACTCTACACTCCTTTTTAGCTTCCCCTTACTGTCATCAATGCAGTTTTTTCAAAAAGCAAAATATTTAAAAAGTTGCAGGCCAGGACCTTATTTTCCCTTTGACACTCAGGCACTGTGCAAACTAGTTGTCTACAGTATTTTCAGATATTTTCCAATCAATCTCTGGATCTGTGTACTTTTCCTGCCTGCTTCAAGACCTCCACCATCATTCCAGTAGCATAAAAATCAAATATCACAGGACTGAATTGCTAAAGACCAGTAGCTTTAATCTATGGTAATGAAGACCTTTGAACACTTTATTCTGAATTACCCTCAAGAATGCTACATAAGAGTTCCTGGTCCCATTCCAATTTTCATACAGAGTCAACCAGTCTGTGGATGATGCAGTGAATTTAGGTCTGGGCTTTGTTAACCAACACCTTGATAAGCCAGGGATCTTGTTTGTGGACTTTAACTTTGCTTTCAATACAATCATCCCAGGCCTATTCAATAGGAAACTTACCCAGTTCAACTTGTTGAGTTCAATCTGCCATTGGATCACAGACTTTCTTACAGATAGGAAAGAGTATGTGTGGCTGGGCACAGATATGTCTGACCCATTAACACTGAGTACTGGTGCACCACAAGGATGTGTCCTTTCCCCATTACTTATCTCACTTTATACAAATGACAGTACCTCTGGTAATTCATCAATTAAACTTCTTAAATTTGCAGATGACATCATATTAATAGATGTCAAACAATTAGAAATCCACACAAAGACCAGAGGTGTAAATTCTGTCATTGTGGTGCAGTACTAATAATTTGGTCCTTAACATTCAAAAAACTCAAGAGATGATCATAGATTTCAGGAGTCAGTCACTTACTTAACTATCACTTGTTATAAATGGCTCAGCCGTTTGGATAACAGAATCATTTCAATTTCTGGGCCCTGTGTTGTCACAAAACCATAAGAGGGACAATAACATCACGTGTATCATTAACAAAGCCCATCAGACAATGTTTTTTTTGTGTCAGCTGTGGAAATTCAATCTTTCTCAAGCAATATTGGTCTACTTCTACACAGCCATCATTGAGTCCATTCTGACTCCATTCTATACCTGTCTGGTTTGGTGCTGCCTCTGTTCAGGCGAAGGCCAAACTGCACCGCATCATCAAACCCTCATAGGATGTAACTTACCACACATTCAAGGTCTACATGAGTCCAAGGTGAAGAAGAGGGCCGTAAAGATCATTGCTGATTCAACTCACCCTGGGGATCACCTGTTCCAAAGACTTCTCTCCGGCAAACATCTTTATGCAGTGAAAGCTAAAACAACATCACCTAAACAGTTTTTTTTTCCACATGCAGTTATTCTTCCTAATCAGGTCTGAGCTTCTACTTATCATGTGCATACCTGCCCACGAGACTGCCTGGACATTTTAATCCTACTATCTCTTTATTTTTTTGTATTAGTGTAACTGGTGTGGCACATGGGTGGGAGTGGTACCCAGCCGGGACACCCAAGAGGACCGGAGGAGGGCTTACGCCTCCTCCAGACCATGAGGGGGCAACCGCCCTGCTGGCTTTGGGGACCACGGGCACAGAGCTTTGAAATTCAGCCCTGTATGGGCCTGTAGTCACCGCCAGGGGGAACCCCAATGCCTACAGAGCCCTGGACCTCAGCACTTTCGCCACACCCGGAAGTGCTGGGGAGAAGAGGACCAGGGACACCCGGAGTGCTTCCAGGTGCAGAGCTGGCACTTCCGTCACACTGGGGAATGCCGGCGGAAGCTTATCGGAAGACACCTGGAGCACATCCAGGTGATCATAAAAGGAGCCGCCTCCCTCCGTTCGATGGCTGGAGTCGGGTGAGGAGAAGGACAGAGCTCAGGTGGAGAGGAGAAGAGGCGGCCTGAAGAAAGTGAGGCATTGTATGAGGGCCTGGACTTTTGGGGAGTTTGGGGGTTGTGTGTTGCACCTTGTATATAGAAATTTGTATAATAAACGTGTTGTGAGTGAACCAACAATGTCCGCCTGTCTGTGTCTGGGCCATGCTCCACACTGGCAATAAAGTGAACTGATTCTGATTCTGATGGTGTGGAGTCAAGAGGAATTTAAAAAGAGGCCATAGTGGCAGGTCTTTGATTGTAAAGCAAGTTGAGAATTTGCATTGAAATACATAACAATATTTTGAATAAATTATTTTAATGAGGAAATGTCTGAGAAGATATGGAGACAGGTAACTTAGTGTAAGCTATGTCATAAGCACAGGGGCATAAGATGACTGGCTGAAAGTACCATCCACAGCCAAAAAAAACTATCAAAAGTTACCAAATGTGTAATGAAAGAGTGTGGGCAGAGACAGTAATCCATGGGTTATGGAAGTGTGGGTTTGGAGGAAAAGGGTAGAAGATCATTTAAAAGAACTGGTGAGAAAGAAACAGCAAGTGAAATAATGATGCATGGAATAAAACACCACAGAAGAAGGGGACGCATAGTGGGATGGCAGTGAAAGGTAATCAAGGTGATAAAATAGGCTTTGGAGTGAGCAAAGAATCAAAAGATACAGTGACAGAGGGAGATGACAGTGGAATGGATATTAGAGAGTGCTGTCACAAGGGAAAAGATTCTTATTGTTAAATGAAATAAGGGGACTTAATTGAGAGCAGGAAAAAATGTAGAAAAAGAAAGTAAAGAAGTATGTAAGACATAATGCATATTTCTAGAAAACATGGTGATCATTGAAATGGCGGAGTGAATTAATATTTAAAGATGTTATGTAACAATAATGTGGTTATTAATGGATCTAAAAACAGACCAAAGTTTAGCACCAGGTCTAAAATGATAAGATGACAAAAGAAAGTGTGCAGATTTTAATTTAAGTAAAAAGATTAAAACAAAAAGAAAATAAACATTTGAAAGGCCAGTTTTGTTAAACATTTAATTATTAATAAATATTTGGTGTTATTAACATCAGAATTTAAAATGTCTTTATTTTGGATTGACTTAATTCACTTATGGTACACTCAAAAAATTATTTATTCAAGGAATGTAATTCAATTACGGGTAACATGTAATGTATTGCATAGTTTAAACTCAATTTAAACTAGTTACTCTATTCAGAATGGAAGGAATTAGGTAAATATAACTTTTTTAAGTTACTCAGACTTATTGTATTTAAACTGATAAATATGCAAATTGTCTAATCACTAACCCTAACTGCATCATTGTAAAATGACATTGCCAAGTAGCCAATCACACCTAGGTAATTAACATATTACAACAGATCATGTTGTCACAGAAGAAAGCCTGCTCATGTGGCTTAGGGTGTACAATATATTTGCCACTTTTGATGACAGACATGTTGAAAGCCAACTTCAAAACTACAGAAATCTATGACACTTAAATTACTTTCTCTAATGTTAGTCAAATGGGTGAAGACTGCTAAAATGAATAAGGCATTTTTTATCACTAAAAATAATTCAAAACTGCTAACACATTTTGGAAAATTTCCAAAAAATAGTTCTCTGAAATCCTTTTTTCCCCCAATGGAAAATGTAAATAGGAAACCACTTGATGAGGCAATACCGTATTCTAACATGGTTGCCAATGAAATTAATTTGGTTATTATAAACACAAATTAAATTAGTTCTTATGTCAACCAAACAAATTATATCAGTTGTACTAGAAATAAATACGTAACGCCTACAGACACTCTCATTTTCTCTTGAGTCAACTTAAAGTAGCTGCATGACTTTTCTTAATAATCACATTTTAAATCTTAAGTTCATTTTGAGTAAAGTCATTTGAAGAAAATTGGATAATGGCAATATACCCAAAAACTGATTTCTGTGAATGGTGCTCTTAATTTAAGCAATGAAATCCTTTCATATTGTGTGTATGCACATTTCTTAATGTGACACCCAAGGTATTTTTTTTTTTTTGTTCTTTATTTCGTCTTATACGATTTCTCGTATTAGAAATTTGTTAGTTTTCGCATACCCCTTGGGGTCAGAGCGCAGGGTCAGCCATTGTACAGCGCCCCTGGAGCAATTACAGGTTAAGGGTCTTGCTCAAGGGCCCAGCAGAGTAGGATCTCTTTTGGCACTGACGGGGATTCGAACCGGCAACCTTCAGGATACCAGCGCAGATCCTTAGCCTCAGAGCCACCACTCCACCCCACTTGAGTCAGTTGTACTAGAAATGGTTACATAAAGCCTTACAAGCTACTCATTTTGAGTAACGTCAGTTTAAGTTAGCTGAGTAATTGCAACATACCCCAAGAATCATTTTTTTTTTATAAGAGTATGAAATTATCATCTAATTTGAAAGCATTTAAACAACATTATGTTGACACAAAATAATATAAACATAAAATAACAGTTTGTTATGAGACTGGATCTTTAAAATATCTTTATACAATGGCATAGCATTCATAAATTCACAACAGCAAAGAGACGTAAAATGTGTTGACAGCACTGGACACAAGGCAGGAGACAACACTGAACATCATGGCAGTCCTAAACACACACCTACTCATGAAGGGCTAATTTGGAATCTCCAACTAACTAACCTGAAAATATTTGGGATATGAGACAAAAGCTGCATTTACCCAGAAGAAATTTTCAGAAATGGGCCCAAGATTCGAACCCAGGATACCATATGACAGGCGCAGCTCCAACCACCATGGCACACCATTATCTCACTTTATTAAAAATAATTTACACTGCAGTTAGAGTTTGACTAGTGTTAATTTAGCCACAGTCAGTTGTGCTTGAATTAGTTCATAACAATTGAATTACTTTATTTGATTTTTCTGTTCATGAATAAATTGATCCAATGAAACATTTTAAATTGGAATATATTATATTTTCTCTTATTTACATAGCATTGTTGTATCATTTATTTTAAACCATCATAAATTATGTTTGCTCTTTTTTTTCTTTTTATTTGCAGGTGGATCCTATATGGTAGAACAAGAAGAAAACAAGCGCACAAGAACAGCTTACACAAGAGCACAGCTGTTGGAGTTGGAGAAGGAGTTTCTCTTCAATAAATACATTTCCAGACCGCGAAGAGTTGAGCTAGCTGTAATGCTTAATTTGACTGAAAGACATATTAAAATATGGTTTCAGAACCGAAGGATGAAATGGAAGAAAGAAGAAGACAAGAAGAGAAGCAAGATTGATGATCCAGAGCAGGATTCTTCTATTTCATCTGGGGATTTGAAGGATGAGGCTTGTGGCCAGTCTCTTACACACTCACGGGATCTGGTTACTGGTAACATGGCATCCTCTCCACAACATAACATTCTAAAAGGTTCTTCAATATGAAGTTCATTGTGATCTTGATAATTCTGAATACTTTGTTTGGTGGAACATAGCCACAATACTTAAATAAATTAATGACAAAATAGGGCAGGAGAAGAACCTTTCTTAACAAAAAGCCTTATGATGTCTATGTGTCTTATTGACTTATCATGATATGTTTGTTTTGTTGGATTGCATCTTTTCTTATTAAGAAAATGCATTCACTGAGATCATTCAGGTTACATTAAAATGCATCCTTTTTGAGTTTTACTTTTGCACTACCATACTAATGCACATTTGTGCATGTCGTGATATTGTTGGAAAAGAGAGAGCATTTGTGTGTAATAATAACCATTATATTTTACCTCAGCTATACTCCAGAAAGCCATTTCTCCTTCATGAAAGCCTTCAATCAGGTAGTGTTAATAAAAATTGGTGCCTTCCGGTGTTTAAGGAATATACATGACTAATGCTGAACATGAGCCTATGATTCTGTAATATGTTATGAAAGATCTGACCTGTAACCTTTTGAGAAAGCAACATATTTAACAGACAAGGGATTTGAAGATAAAAAGGTATGAGTTTTACTTGTTGATTTTAAAACATATTTGTATAAGCTATCTTTTAGTCTTCAGACATACTACTGTATATTCCCATCATCTAAGGCGTCTTTATATATTCTGCAAAGACTTGGGGGCTTTGATTGCTTAACCACTGGGTACTGGAAGATGACGACTACTGGAGGATCAGGTGTCCAAAATGTATATGTAAATAATAATGATGTATTTTGCATAATAAAATGTTATGTAAGTTACTTAGTTGACTGTTATAATTTATACTATATGTGATTAAGCTAAACAGTGTAATTTAATAGAATGTAATTCTGCTACTATCGTAGCAAATGTTTTAGGAAACTACTGTGAAGTGGGATTGTTTGCTAGTGTTTTGTATTTCTTCCTTTTTTTAAGGAGTTGCTATATGAACATCACATTTTATTTTTATGCATGTGGTCATCTTGTTTTTAAATACTGCTAGGTAAAATTATTATAGGAAAAGATTTACCACTACTCTATCTATAAAGTAATATTTTCTATACGCTTAATATTGTTATTTTTTTATGCCTGTCTCACGTTTAACTATAATTTATAGTACTAACTTTTCAAGCATGACGAAAACTGTTTTATGTTAAACGCTGTTCATCGCTTGCAGTACTAAGTTATGCAAAAAAATAAAAATGTGTTGTAACAAGCTTACACTTAATTCTGTATGAAGGCTTCTTTATTGTTTTGTTCATGGTCTTTTTTATATATCACTGGAAACTCTCATAGAGTGCATAGTGCGTGTATTTGTATTAAAGGAAAAAAAGACTGATAAGTAACTTATCTATTCGTTTTTCATATGTTAGAAAAATCACAGAAAGAGACGAGATGGAATATCACAAATGGAACGAGACAGTTATACTCCAATTTTAAAATCAGTACAGACGCCTGCAAAGAGAAGAAGGTGTGTTGCGCAATAAAAAGCCATACCTGTGCAAATCGGTTCAAAATCCAATTTAAGTAAAGTCATCCGAGTTTGACGTCTGGGTTAACCTGCCATTTTTCTTTATTTTCTTTTATTTTATTTTTTGTTTTATTATTATTATTATTTTTCACTAGATGTCTGGAAGCGTGCGTGAGTGTGCCTTTCAAACTGCTTAAACTTTTAGGGTAAAAAAAAGATACGATTTACATTTAAAACGCGTGTAGTGTGAGTTTGATATTAGGCGATGTAACAAGTGCAACAATCAAACACAATTGGAAGCAAATGGCAGGGAACCCGGGCCCGTCAAATAACGCTGGGCTACATGTCAGAACGAACTACATCAAGTTCTTGTAACATATTCAAGTGAAGCATTTGTAAGTAATTTTACTGACTATCGGTCACAATGAGCCAGCTCATGAAGTTTACGTAAAGTACACCTTATGTAACATCTCAAGACGCAGTGGAATCTTACTGTTCGGTTTATATTGGATTTGTGTTCGAAAGGGAAGACAAGAAGAGCAAGCACGAGGGTGATCTTATACTGATTAAATAAACAACGAAACGGTAAGCTACGGAAAACACCGATACATGAAGCAAAACCTTATCTTTTCTGGTAGCCTACCTAAAGCCACCTTGCTTGTGTGTGTCTTGATTAGCATAAACTCTGTTCTTTGTTTCATTATTATTATTATTATTATTATTATTATTATTATTATTAACAAAAGTGAACGCGTAATGGAAACAAGTGAGACCTATACCATTCTATATTGAGAATTTGTGGTGGTAGGGCGGGAGAGGTCTTAGTGAATCAGTGTAACTTTACTGCCATCTAGAGAATATTTATCACATTCTATTTAGAATTCTCTTTCTGAATATTTTAGGGGCAGTTAGACGTGATTTTAGCCTGCGATCATTGGTATATCCATCCATTATCCAACCCGCTATATCCTAATTACAGGGTCACGGGGGTCTGCTGGAGCCAATCCCAGCCAACACAGAGCGCAAGGCAGGAAACAAACCCCGGGCAGGGCGCCATCATTGGTATATTGCCGCTAAAAGTACACTCTTAAAATAAAGGTGCCAGAGTGATTCTTCAAAGCGATGCCATAGAGGAGCCATTTTTGGTTCCCAAATAGACCCATCCACATGACGGTTTCAGAAAGAAACTTTATTCATTTAGATACGTAGCAGAGTACTTACGGTAAATAATCATTAAATAGGCGGTAACAGATTTATAAAATACCAGTACGTTAATCATTTCAAATGACTCTTGCTGCATACAGTAACACAGGATAAATCCAGGCTTTCTTAATCTATTTAGTGTCCTGCCAAGCAGCCTACTAGACGTTAAAGATCACAGCTTCTTCCTACATGTTAGAACCAAGTTCATATGCAAAGAATCTGTTCCACAACGAAATGGTGCTTTGTCAAGCAAAGGGTCAACAACCACGCAACCCAGTAAAGAACCATAAAGTGCCAACGAAGAACCATTACTTTTAAGATTGTACTAAAGCAATTATTATTCCCATATTTTAGAACTTCTTTTAGTCACTTCAACCGTCTCCTCGTCAGTACTAAAATATAGGAAGAAAATTAATCTTACCAAGTAACAGTTTATATTAGAATGTTACCTATGAGACCGGACAAAAAGCATAACACTGGTGATCATTCTTTGTGTATACACTGGGCAAAATCTTACACAGTAATAACCCGCAACAAAATTTAACAGAATTACAGTAATAAAACGAGTTTAATTCGGAAGAATCATTTACGTTTATAGGTGACTGCAAATTGAGGGTTCAGATGGGCAATGCAAATTGTTTCTTTGTGTTCAAGGCGACTGGTAATTTAGTAAGGGCGAGTGCAATGTAATGTCTTGCTATTTTTTGTCGCCTTAGGAGCATTTGTCGTGCCGTTTGTTCGATTTGTTCCTGGTTCATCAGGGTTTGTTCCCATGTCCAACGACATGCTGCGATTATTCACTGCTTAGTAACACTCTAAGTTAGTGTTGATACACTGCGAGGTGAAGGCGCCCCCCCTTCTTATGAGCGCTTTGACATCATTTGAGGTGTATTCCCATTATTATTATTATTATTATCACTATTATTAGTATTATTATTATTATTATTTTGGTTGGCGTCATAGCTAACCGGTAAAAGAAAACCTCCACATATGATCAACCGTCCGACTCGGCCGATGTCTAGCTATGCGAGACGTCGAAGTCTTGGGGCTTCCCCACTATTCTCCCTCTAGCCCAGAAAACTCCAAATTTGGGGCCATTGTTTTGAACTTGTGATAAAGAGGAAATCGATCGGTGTCGTCAGGAAAAATAATCATGACTCGAAGTTGTGCATTACATCTAAACCGACCCCAGGGGTTCACTCTGTAATGGGATACGAGAGATCAAGTTTTTCTTTTTCACAAAACTTGGAAAAATGGGAGCGGGTAATATAAAAATGGAGTGTGGTTTAATGCTATTTTAAGGTTGCTGATCACGAATATGATCATATGTTTAGTATTTGATTCTTTACGGGTGGTCCTAGCCTTCTAAGGGCCACTCCGGAGGGCTAAAAAGATAACTTTAAAACATTTGCATATGGGGTATTGTTTTCAAGGAAAATTGTCCCATTTTTGATTTTTTTTTTCCTGTTACAATCGAGAATATTTAGCCTTTAAAAATTTAAATTGAAGAACACGTAATATTTTAAACATTTGACGTAACTATTCTTGTTTATTTTGTACTTTTACCCCATGAAGATCCATCCATCCATCCATTATCCATCCCGCTGAATCCAAACACAGGGTCACGGGGGTCTGCTAGAGCCAATCCCCGCCAACACAGGGCATAAGGCAGGAACCAATCCCAGGCAGGGTGCCAACCCACCGCAGCCACATGAAGTTAATCATTAGATTTCTTATGAACACTTCGAATTAGGTCGGCTCACGCTAATTCAGACTTTTTGCCATTGTTGTTATTGTTAATTTATGTATCTATTTATTTATTTTCAAAAATAAACGGTCTTCAAACTTTGACCAAATAAACATATGTTTATAGGCACCGTATCGTCACATGTACAGAGTACAGTGAAATTCTTCCTTGCTTGTTTTAATAAACTTGCAATATGTCACTCTCCGGCGCCAAAATTAGCGAGGATATCTGCCTTACCTCGAAACTTTATTATCTTCCTGCAGAGTTTACAGCAAACTTTAGAATACATATTGTATTATGTTTCATTCAATTACTGATGACAGTAAGCTATGCATATCTATAATCCCGATTAACACTTGTTATTACACTAAGCGGGAAGCTTACATTTCTCCTAGTAGTTACATATAATAATAATTCTTTGCATTTATATAGCGCTTTTCTCACTACTCAAAGCGCTCAGCAATTGCAGGTTAAGGGCCTTGGGGCCCAACAGAGCAGAGTTCCTATTGGCATTTACGGGATTGAACCGGCAACCTTCTGATTGCCAGTGCAGATCCCTAGACACAGAGCCACCACTCCGCCTACATACTCCGATACATTTATATTGCGAATATAAATAATGGCGAATCCTTGAACATGATATTTGGTGTTAATTCATATTTCTTTAAGGATATGCACATTTTTCCTGATTCCTAAAGTACAGAATATTCTTACAGGAAAGGTTCATTTCTAACTTGACTTCTGAACCTTTATCTGTCAAAGCAAACACCATTTTGATTCACTTTGTGTTTTAACTTTTAAAAGGATTATTCGACTACATTTAGCAGAAGCCCACAACTGCTGTTAACAAGAAAGTTACACATTTAATGTATTATAATAATGTGTGTGTCAAAACAGTATTTACTGTAAATGTGAGCAGGCATCGTTCGTTACAAGGAAGGCAGTGTTCATTTTTCTCGGTGTTCAGGGAACAGGCGTTCACTTCTTTCAGTTACCTTATCTGTCTCTTGTGCTGATCGATACATTCTCACAGGACTTTGATGACTGGCGTTGTGAGCCTGGGAAAGGTGGCCAAGAAAGGGATTGGTTTAAAGTCGTCAGCAACCGTCCCACCCCACATTATCTTTAGTTTTATTGATGCCCGAAAGGGTGAATCGACCCTACTGCCTCCAAAGGCACGCCCAATATGTATCTCCCCCCCCCCCCCCCCCCAAATGTAGCTGCAGTGTATTCATCTGCTCCAAAAACACTAGAATTGTTTTTCTCCAGAATGTTGCTATATTTGACTTCAAGAAAGTCACCATGTTGAATCGATTAGCTATTGTACAAGGTAATCTGACTAAAGGTTTTCTTTCAATGTGTGATCTCCAGCAAGGCACCTTTCGAATGAAGGAGTTCATTCGACCCTTTCCTTCTGTTTATATTTTATTAGCTGTCTCCTGAGTTCACCTTAAGGCATTGTTTCAAATCGTTTGCGTTACTGTACAATTTTTATGATCGCTGTTACCTACAGAGACAGTTTGATTGTGCAAAACAAATTACCCGAGCAGGCACCACGCGACACTGCGCTGGATAAGCGGGCTTCAAAATGACTGGAAGGCTGGGCCTAGAGAAGTGCCGAAGGCCACCACGGTAAATGTCATATTTTAACTGAGAGATATGGGAGCATTTTTTTTTATTTGTTGCCCTCCTTATATATATATATATATATATATATATATATATATATATATATATATATATATATATATATATATATATGAGAAAACATGAAAAAAAATATCAATTTAGGACTAGTGATGTTCGTAATAGTTATGGAGGCTACGCAATCGCAAAAGGCACGTTCTTACCTTGCACTTGATCTTGCTAGAAAAGATTCCATCCTCTAAAGAGAAATAAGTGGGTTCCAAAAAGGTATGCAATGATGAAATACCTTCATAACAGTTCAATAATACAACATAACAATCTTAGTCTAATGCACAAATAAAACACGCAGTTACCTTTAGTGTTCTGCAAGGTCGCACAAAATGTGAAGTTCTGCTTTTTGACAAGTAACACAGCACAGTCACCTGCATTAAATTAACCGATTGTGTAAAAGTAACCCTTGATGTAATATTTATAACCATTGGTATATATGGAGAGTGTTTCCATATACTGTGTACATTTTAGGGGGTTATTTAAAACTGGCAATTTTGGTGTGAAACGATTCTGATAAAATTGCAAGATGACACCATTCATAACGGATGTAGAATTATCCACACGTAAACACATAAGACAACAAAGCATGACGTTTGCCTTTTAATTTATTTCATGTTATAAATTCCGCTTGCACGGCCATTCCAAATGGCTTAAAAATGGTTTCCTAATAATCCAAAGTGCAATGCAAATGTTGGTATGCCATTTTTTCAATACTGAGAGGACATGTTGTAATAACAAAAATCAAGAATGAAAAAATAAAATAATCACAATGTGGGGATTTCCTCCAAAAATGGGTTTCATAAACAGTACTTTACTTGCCAGGAAATGGGGTACAGATTCACACATAAATCAACGAGGAGTGCTTTTTAAAAATGAATATTGGAGTGAGTATATGGGTACCGTTTTGTTTAAAGTAAATGGCATTCAAGACAGCAACGCCTTTGAGCCGTATGGAATTCACTCAACGTTTAGCTCTGTTATGATGAAAACCTCAAATAGTGTTCTTTTAAAGTACAATTATTGTTGCCTTTGGAAGAAACTAGGCATTGATTGAAAGCATTTGTGCGTGGCTTTAAGTACCCCTTTTTAAAACAACTCTACAATATTTAATGATCCCTGAGACAAAATGCATAAAGAATTATTTTTCACAGAATACACAGAAAAATATGTACACAAATGTATTTAAACAATCCGTTAACAACACGTAAAAAGTGTCTATTCAAAACTTACAAAATAGTCTCATTTGGAATTTCCAAAAATGTGTAAACGTCAATGGTGTCGTAAACAAATGACCATTGTTGTTCTTGGAGTGCTGCTCTAAATTATTTTTTTCTCTCAGACATTTTCTCTCCAGTTGGCCTCAAAATCAATAAAGGTTACCCAACCGGGTTATTAAGTCTCTCAAGCTGTAGCGTTGCTTAACAAAGGTAGCTTCTTTTTTGCTGATATCGATCATTCACCTTGCCAGTCTGTGCTTGAGGCTTTGACTTCACTGAGATCAAGGTGCGGGCAGAGTAGAGGTGCTCTGACAATGGACTCCTCCGCCACTTTCCACCGGTATTAGTGCCGCAGAACTCATCGCAGCAGCTGGACTAAAGTCATCAGAGCCACTTTGCATTAATCCCGAATGAGACTGTTGCATTTTTTTCTTTGCTAGTTTTCTTTCCTTGGCTCTTCTGTTCTGAAACCAGATCTTCACCTAAACAATACAGACACAAGAAAAATGATAGGTAATCAAAACATAAATTCATAGATACGCAGTAGTAGTTTGATAGATATATTAGTTAGAACAAACAATAATAATAACAGAACCTACAAGAGTATAAATTACTATTTTGATCTTCACTTTTCGTTTGACTTTTTAAAATTTCTATAATTATTTCTAATTAAGGAGTTAGTTCAAGAGATTCAGGTTTTATTTTTTTTTTTGTTTAGTTATTTATGTATTCATCACTGCGTTTCTTTGTATTTCTCAGAAGGTTTTACTGCGTTTGATTTTTAAACTAACAGTTTTTCCACGAAATTTTTAATTATAAATCACTATTAACGATACAACAGTAGACCTGTTAAAAAGGTACTTACAAGGAACTCTCCTAATTAATTCACATCACCGGGCGACTTGGTGTGTTTAGTTTGCACTTTTACGTACTCCAGTTTTCTCTCGTTTTAAATTTACACCTTAATATCTTGTTCTCCGACTCTAAACTCGTCCAGTGTGACTGTCCTGTAATGTGCAGCCGGGGTCTCTTTCCAGAGTATGAACCTGGGCTAGCATACAGTTCTAGTGCAGAACACCACCGCCTAGATGCAAAGAACTCCGTCGGAGACTAACCGAGCTTATTACGAATGAGAGGGTGTCTTTTTCTCGCCGGTTTAAGGCTGTTTGTACTGGATGCTGTCTAGATACCCTCTGGTCCCCCTACGACCATACATCTGGACTAGTGTCTTTTGAGTTATTCGAAGTATTCTGATTTACAGCAGGTAAAGTTACACGGACTTGAATGACTATATTTCTATACCGCATTAAGTTGTTTAGCGTGATTGTTCACAATATTTCATTCAAGGAAATAAGTGATTGGCTTCGGCACTGTGTAGCTTCACTATTTTAATGTAAAAAATTATTTAGACGTTACATATGAAAAGAATCCCTTTGTTGCGTTTGTATAACATCGATGAGATGTCACCTGAAACCGAACATTCAAATTTCACTACCTTGTGTTTATGTACTGTTGTAGCACGAGTAGTGTCTTATTTAATGAATACAATAATGCGGATTAACCAGAAGCTACATGCAAAATTATTTTTTAAATATTCTACACTGCCTGACGTGCGGCACTAATTGAAGAGCAAAAGGACGATACTGCTTCACCTTCAAAAATGATTTCTTAGTTTTATTACATTATTTTTTACGTTGAGTTCAAACACTTTCAGTAAAATACCATTAAGATTTTATAACTCATTAATCTCCTGTAAATAAATAATCTTTTATAGCAAAATCAAGTTGAATGAGGTTATAAAGGTTAATTGACATGGAAGTGAGTATCTCTCATAAAGACAATCCATTTGCAAAATGCGCCGATTAGCCCTGACAGAACACTTATGTAAATCCACACTCACATGAAGTACATTGAGAATAGTCTGTTTTTGTAATCCGTTATAGTTAACCATCCATATTTAACCCGTTTAATCCCAGAGTCAAGGGCGCAACTAGTCCTGGACGGGACGTCATTCATTTGCAGGACATATTCTTATGTAAATACCATAATAGAAATGTAAGTTTATATATATTCAAAATTCATCAATAGGTAATGCTACTGAACTCATAACACAATGAGATGTTAGAACCTCTTCATCCAAATCAAAAGAGAGGAGGGCTGCATAAGCGCAAGGCAGGAAACAACTACTATTAATTAGTGAACCGCAGACAACTAATATAAAGAAGGGGCCTGAGTTGCCTCGAAAGCTTGCATATTGTAATCTTTCTAGTTAGCCAATAAAAGGTGTCATTTTGCTTGGCTTTTCTCTACATTCATAATGGCTAACACGGTACAACACCCTAGTACTACAGAGTACTGTATAAATATTCAATCCTTCGTGCCTATGATTTATGGACAAAATGGCCAAAATGCCTACAAAATTTGAGTAAAAGGCTCTAAGTAATCCCACAGTATTGGTCTAATTTTTAAAAACTCTTTAATTCACTAAACAACAACATCGTAGGTAAACTAGGGTAATTCAATGCATGTGCCAGAACACATATATTGAAGCAAATGCAGTATATACACACATAGACACTATATATAAAAATATATATATATATGGAAAGAGAGGATAACGTATTATTTCAGTTTTAACAGTGGCGTCCACTAAAAAAGTCAAAACTTGAAACTTCAGCGTTAAGAAGAATAAAATCAAAAGTTGAATTTACCTGCCTCTCAGAAAGACCAAGAGTCATTGCAATCTCCGACTTCCTTCGGATTGTTATATAGCGACTATAGTGAAATTCCTTTTCCAGTTCGAGTCTTTGGTGATCAGTATACACAACTCTGTATTTGTCTTTCGTTCTGGTTTTACCTGTAGCAAAAAAACATTTATTTTACATCGCTTAATTATATTTTCTAGCAAAAAAAGTACACCTAAAAACAATTTAATTATTTGAAAGCAGTAAAAAAAAACACTGCTATCCCCTTGCCGCGGTTTTTGAAACAGCATTTATTTACGGTTTTACGGCACCATAATGTTTCTTGAAATGACCCAATAAAATAAAATAAAAATAATAAATGTTTAAAACATATTGTGGCAAAATGTGTATTGTATAACTTCTGTTAAATTTCATGGGTCCAATGTATAAAATTAAGTCAAAAGGAATCCAACATAGTTTTGGCCATTTAGAAATAATACCCACACCGATCCTTGAGAAACGTTAAGTTTAAGGTACTGTATAATAAAATTGACAAATTTCATGCTATTAAATTGTAAGCAAGTATACATCTATATTTAAAGCCAAACAATTGTATTTCGAGAAATAACTGATAACCAGATATGTTTTCAAAATACAATACGCAGCTTTACCAAATCTGTTTCCTAAAGTGAGCCGTGAAAATCTTTGTACTTTCTTCCTCCAAAGTGATATACAGTGTGGAATAATGTGGTTTATTATGCTTAGTGTTCATTGATTTGCTGCATGGTGGACCAAACATTAAAAGAAGAATATGGATTTTTTTAAACATCAGCCGTTTTCTGTGGGTGCTGGCGCTTACTGTATGCCCTTTGTAGATTTCTCCCCCTCTTGTGAATACAAAATGGTCGGAGAGATCACAGCAAACGAAACGCAAATGTGCCTGTAGGTGTTTAATGCCTGACAAGCCTCACTTTGTCCAGGTAAACACTTTCAAGCCACAACAAAGGCACCCCGCTGAGACAGTTGTGTGATCTGAGAGAAACTCTCAGACTTGCTCAATGGCTAACAAGACCTCAAACAATGTAATACAACAAGATCTTATCACCCGGAGCAGTGGCCATTCACAGCAGCAGTTCTGCTTTACTGTTTGACTTGCTCAGCCAAGAGTGGAAAGGCTCTTAATCCTTAAAAGCTCATTATTCATATCTGTTTGAATTTCAAATCACGGACGATTTCTTAAAGACATTACTTAATCCTGAGCTAAATTAACCGTGTTCATTTTGAACATGAAAACAAGCTGACATACACGTCGTTAAAGGCCAGTGAAACTGTCAACTTTAAAGTGGTAATAACCAGGAAGTGCAGGCATGATACATTTGCAACATTGCATATTCAAGTATCTACTAACAAGTCATTTGAAAACAAAAATAGCACATGGAATACATGTTCGATAATTTGTTTATTTTTATGATTATTATTTTGTCTACGTTTAACGTCTGTGGCCACTCCTTTCTTGCGCCGTGGAATTAAAACCCACGCGTACAATGAATATATTATTTGTAATTGCACGTTTGTTTGTTTCTTCAAAAATGACACCACGACGAAACCTATCCATGTTTAAGTATACCGATCTGAAAACTACCCTATCTGTTTATTTCACCTCATTGACTACGCTATCTAAACATAGAATTGTGAAGATGAACCATTTTCATACAGTTATTGTATATTTTTATTGACGGAATTCCCTGGGCTTAGCGGTTTTCTCTTTTTAAAGTGAATTGAGCCGTGTGCCATATACACATGCAAGTGGAGTTGCACGAAAACTGACGGAAAAATGTACATCAGGTTTCGTAAGAAACTTTATCAATTACAAAGCAAGGAGGTGTGTTGACTCTGCGTAATCTGTTAAATCTTAAGTGGCGCGATATTCAGTTTATTGACATTTTATCACACACATAATATTCTATGTATTTTTTTTTTTTGATAATCTATTTCTGCCAAGTCTCATATTATGTTATTCGGCGGTTCTAAGAATTTCAAAATTCTTGCAGAATAATGTCTCTGGTTCGTGCAGAAGAATTAACACAATTCTTCTTGGTTGAACAAAATACATTCGCGTTTTCCAGTTGTTTTCCACGCTCCCAGACGTACATAGAATTGTGTTATTACCTGCTTTCTTTATTGCTCTTCTTGTCATTGCAGTTTGTAAGTCGTGCTGTTCATGACATGACTGAGCATGGATTTATTTCCCCTTCAAGGTATGGAATGTAGCAAATAAAATGAATGTCCAATTAGCTATTATGGAACAGTTTGCATGCCTCATTTAAGTTTGGCTTGTTAATTAAAAAGTATTTAATTGAAATTCACCGTGGAAGTGACTGAGGCATTAACAGAAGCCTTTTCAGAAACGCCTTACCATTTTTGTTTTTACCTGAATTAGAAGAGATGGGCTGACCTGGCTTTCTTATCCAGTCGTAAGAGGGTCGAGGGCTGTTGGACGTAACGTGCTGCTCCACTGAGCCACCGTTAAGGGCCTGAATAACCCCAGTTCCTGGTGGCGGCATTGGGTTCACGTCGGTGCCGTTGTAAGGGATGGTCCCGGTGGATACATAGGCCCCATTCGTATGCGCAGTGCCGTACATGCTCCAGTCCTCCCGCGAAGGTGCGTACGTGTTGTGCCATGATGGAGATGGCTGTGGTGCGCTGTCCAAATTAACCCCAGGTACGTGATAAGCTCCATAATCCGGGTATTGCGGCGGGCTGACAAAATTTTGAGCACCAAGACCAAGTCCAGTATGCCTGACAGAAGTTGGGTACATGCTTACTTCTTTTTCCAGAAGGTAGCTTACGTACATTGTGGCAGTGGAAATGGCGCAATCCACATAGTGTTATGAAATAGAAGGGAATGACATTTTTAGCCCATCAGCTCCCTCTTATTTTCTTTATGGAACGTTTCAAGTAGTTTCTTCCTCTGGTGATCTGGACAAATTGACCGAATTCCACATCATGAATGATTGTTTACAAAGTTGCTGTTACAATATGACGTGACGTCACCTCATTTGGTATAACTCCCCCCACCCGCACTCCCCACCCCCGAAAAGATTTGCATTTCAAAAGATAAGAAAAGGGCAAAGAACTAATCACTGCTAAATATTCAGCTTTTATTGTCGCAGAGCTTCCTCCCGATTTTACAACCTAATGCACTTTAACCTCACAAACAGGTTCAAATGTGCTTGTTTGAATTTTTGAGGAGGAAGCGTTTGTTTTCTGCAAAGAATGAGGCGCCACGGCTATAAGTAAAGTCTATTCATTCCCGGCGCAGCAGCGAGAGAGCATTAATAAAACAAGACCCACGAGGAAGTCGTTGGGTGCTATAAACCCGATGGACATACTTGTGGGGGACTGGAAGAAGCGACGATTTTATGGTTCCTGTGGGTGATGTTAGGATAACAAAGTACATTGTGTTTAAATTTTGTATGGAGGTATATTGAACCATTAGTTGTTAGAACAAACACTCATGTTACTGTATTTAAGACCTTCGAGTGGTTAAATATTCCTTAACAAAAACTTTTTTGGCAACCTTTTATACATTTTCTCCTGATTCGCTTATAGAGTGCTTCTGCCGAATATTGAAGCCACCGCTAAAGAATAATTCTGTGTGAGCCATAAGATTTTTCTACCTTATCCTTGCAGGTAGATATTTTATACTTACAAGTTTAAATTACACAATGACAAGAACTCTGTCAATTAGTTATCAATCTTTGCTTTCAAGCTTTGGTGTTTTAGTCATAATTTACTAACATGCGACATTTGAAGCTGAATGCACTTCGATTTTCAATCGCGTAAAGCGATTATCTTTACGCTTTAATCCAACTGAAACACAAGTCACATAAACAAAAACATTTTATTATTTTAATATTACCAGCAATGATAACTGTATTTGTCACTTTCGATAACTGTCTCACAATAAGAAGTCCCGCAGTTTGCTTTTTTCTTCATTATTTATAGTTGCATATTTGTCTAATATAGTTGCATATTTGTTAAAGAAATTCTTCTGCTGCGTAATATAATTTATAAAAGTCAGAAATGTGTTACTCTTTTACTATCGATGTACCAGAGATCTTGCACTGCACCTATTCCCCAATACCACTTTTAAATGTACTGGGCAAAAAAAAAAAAATGCTGTTGATGCTGATCTTTAAGTAATCTATTTTACTACAGTATATAGTCTGCGGAAACTGAAAAGTAGAATAACATTTTATTTTTTTCAAACCAACAAAGGTGTAAAAAATTTTAAAGTCAGCTTTGAAAACAACTCGTCCTTTCCATGATACCGATTACAGAGGTGCTCATTAGGCTCGTCTGCCCAATGTACGTAATATGCCGTAAGCTCAACTCCATAGACCATTGTTGTAATAATAATAATAATATTAATAATAATAATAGTTGTTGTTGTTGTATACATTTTAGTTGGTGTAAAACCCAAAGAGAAACCTTTCCAAAACTCCTTAAAAGAACATTGTGACATGTTAAATCGGCCGACAACTGTTGTGTCAATCAATAGAAACGTTTTATATACAGTTCTTTTTATATATTACAATTGAATTTACACGCGGCGTTTTCCTCTCTTCTCTGTGATTAGAAATTAATGGAATTTGTGAGAATCTCTTATAAATTGCAATAAACAGAACGAGTGACTGCAGTGTGCATCATAATGATTTACAGAGGATTCAGAAAGTATTCATATCCCTTCACTTTATGTACACTATTCTGTTGTAGATTTCACTTTAATTTGTTACATTTCCCATTTTGCTAATCAATCTACACTCAATAACTTACAATGACAAAGTGAAAGCATGCTTTCACAAAAGTTTGAAAATTTAAAAAAAAATCAAAGGCTGACATTTCTCATTTATATAAGTATTCAGACCCTTCCCTGTGGGTGTCTGTGGTCAGGTGCATCCTGCTTGCTTTAATTATCCTTGAGATGTGTCTAGAACTTGATTGGGATCCATCTGTAGCAAACTGAATTGACTGGACATGCAGAAAGGCACAAAGCTGTGTATACTGAATAAGGTCCTTCAATTCACACTGCATGTCAGGATAAAAATTAAGCCCTGAAGTCCAAGGAACTTTCTCTGTAGACCTGCTCTGCAATCAAATTATGGTGAGGATTAGATCAGGGCGAGGGTTCCAAGCAATTTTTAATGCTTTGAATGGTCCCAGAAGTATAGCAGTTTCAATAATTGTGAAATGAAACACGTCTGGAAACACCAGGACTCATCCAACTGACCAAATTGAGTTAACCAAGCAAAAAGGGCTTTGGTCAGGGAGTGAACCGAGAACCGAATGGTTACAACAGAACTTCAGAATTCCTCTGCTGAGATGGGAGAACCTGTCAGAAGGATATGTTTTCCACATGCATGGTCATAGAGAATGAAAAAAAATTATCTGGTGTAATGAGACAAAAATTCAACTCTTTGGGCAGAACTCCTAAAGACCTGCTCAATACCAGTCTAATATCATCCCTGCTGTGAAGCATGGTGGTGGCAGCATCATGCTTATGGGGGTCCTTGAGAAAAAACCTCCTCCAAGGCGCATGTAACCTCAGACTGTGGCAGAAGTTCACCTTTCAGCACACCAATGACCTGAAGCACACAGCCAAGACAATACTGGTCTCTGAGCACAAACCCCATGGAACAAGTATGGAAAGCCCTAAGATGTAACTTTACAAACGCTTTAGTGCAAGCCTAATAGAGCTTTATGGGATCAGCTGGAGAGAATGGGATATTTGCAGTCCAGGTACCTCTTAAAGGTTTACCCAAAAAGGAAGCTGTAACTGCTTTCAAAGGGGCTTCTTCAAAGTACCAATTTAGGGATCTAAATACTTAAATGAATGAGAGACTTCGTTTTTTGATTTTTCATAAATTCACAAGCTTTTCTGAGAACATGTTTTTTCTTTGTCATCATGGGTACTTTGAATGACAAAAATGGCAGATGTATCAATATAAAAATAAATCTACAACCCAAAGTGTACAGAGAGTGAAGAGGTCTGAATACTTTCTAAATCCACTGTATGTAACGATTCTATTCATGCAAGAATTATATCTTTTAGAATGATCCCACTAGTTAATTTAATTTTTTTTGCATCCTCAATAAAGACATAATTTTTTCCATTTTTGTTTTTTATTTTACCTTTAGTTTTCCAGTAAATTATACATGTCCACAGTGACCCTCCGATCTTGTGAAAGGTTGTAGTAATTGTGCTGTCCAATTTTGCTCAGTGCTCTCATCCATTTGTACGTTTGGGCTCTCATTTCAGTCACAATACTGCATTTAAAGCGGCTTCTATTGTTTAGACTTCGCCCGAGGCACAGAGAGTGCCTAATAACTGGTATTAAAATAACTTGTATTTAAATTCCATATACTAATTGGAAGCGCTTTCAAATCAGCATTTAGTTATTAATGACCAATAATAGTATAATTAGTTTATAGTTTATACACTGCTATTAGACGCCTGCTTTTGTCAGTGGCGTCTTCCTGTGTTACATTTCGGGATATTTTGAGAGTACAGACCTTTCTATTGAGGCTAGCATTGGAATTTAAAACATTAAAAATTCTGCTTAGTTAATTTTGCGCGTATGTTTATTCACTTAGCTGACTCGTTTATCCAAGGCGACTTGTAACATTTTAGATGGAACTGATTGCATTTCTTTTTTTCCATTTGGAGCGTTGCAAGTTACACAGCCTTGCTCCTGGTCAATCTCAGGGTTTGAAGCCGAAAGCCCTAACCACTTACTGCGATTAACAGGTACAACTAGAAATATTTAAAATGAATAGGATGTATAGGACTGGTGACAGTTTTACTTTAAACTAATTTCTTGAGGACACGGGGTGTTATGACTCTGAATTCTGCACTGAAATCTTGTTAACAGTGGTACGGATAAAGCTAGCAGGTTAGTGCAAGATATCGCATAGTTATTAAAATATTTTTAACATGGAGTACACAATATGGATAGATGTTAAAAAGTGTAGTTGATACTGTATCACATGGGGCCATTCAAATGTCGAATCCATGTCATTTTGGAAACCTTAATAGGTGCGAGAACTAATGGGTTGAATTACGTAGTTTTTCTTTTCCAGCGCCTGTTAATAAATAGTACAGTATTTCGATTCTCTTTCAGATTTTAGAAGCATTGCTTACAACTCACACTTTAGTGTTTGGCATTGTTTCATACAGCTCATGGTAACTTTTATCAGCTGTAAAAGGACATCCGACCTCTAATGATCCCGCGCAGCCCTGTGAAAGGGAGTCACGATTTATGATAGGAAGCGTTAGGAAATCGAGCAGCCTGGAAACCAAGGATCTCTCGACTTCAACAATGGAGGCATGTTGATTCTCTGATTGGATCTCTGAACCGTTTTCATTTAATTATCTTACACATATAGAAGTAAGAAGGAAAAAAACAATGCGTAACAGACTTTTCTCCTAACCTCATTTACAAACCGAACAAGTAATGGTCACTGAGCACTCAAAAAGCGATAAATAAAAAGCTAAATGTGACCAATAAAAAATCGCTGCGAGGGGTCAAGCAGGCCATGTATATTTTTGTTTGTGATATATTTGTTTCCATGTCCATACTGTATACTGTTTTTTATTTTATTTATTTTTTATTTTTCTTAAATTTGCATGCAAAAACAAACAGATATAGGAGAACCAATACAATTAATATTTGAACCAATATTGCACAAATCAATATTATATATGCTTAAACCGATGTTGTGTGCAAATCGACCGATATAACCCAGCACTATACAAATATTATATACTGTATGTGGCCTGTTTGGCCCCTTAGTCAGCGTGTTCTTTTTTTCGTTGTTTTTACAATTTGATGTTAAGATACCATACGACTAGACCATTAGGTTTGGACAATGGACGTTGATCTGATAATACAAAAGATGCTTCGCGTGGTCTACTAAATGCTTAAAAAAGAACATGTACAGAATTTGGCAAAATATTTAAGACGCGGTAAGCAGTAATGTCTAAATGAACTTTAGGGATAATGGGTTCATTGGAAAGAAGTGGGCGTGAGAGGAAAAGTTCTTACGAAATGATTGCTTTTTTACAGTTTCCTACAATCTTAACATTTACAATCATTGAAACTAATGGCATTTTCATATTTTTTTAGAAAATGAACTGAAAAAAATCATGTGCGTCTGTTAGTGTGTGCATGTTCTTCCTATTCTAACAAATATAAACAGCTTTCGAGTGTTTTAATGAAAATACAATAAGCAAGAAAAACTGTATTTGTAACAAACCATGCATTCAAAGGAAACAAATGGTATTAAAGATATACGCGTGCTCTTAAATTATACTGCTTATTGATTACAAATAAGTTGACTAAACAAAACACATTTTTGTTCCCATTTTTTTTTAATTTAGAATGTAGTTAAAATCAATGTGATGAAATTCCAGTTTATAACTTTTGTCTTATATCGATTATGATTTTATATTATGCAGTAAAGTAGCAGCTCCTTCAAAAGATTATTTTCTCCAAATGAAAACCTTTATATTGGTGCATCATGGCTTGGTCACAGGAGATCCACTGAAGATGTCGTGGAGCCTTAGGTGACAGATCTTTTTAACTTCTTCAATGCCAGTGCGCAGCTCGGCCATCGGGTCATTTAAAAGCCTTTCGTTCAGTTGCTGAAAAATCTTGTTTTTGTCGCTCATTCTGGCGCAAATAACGAACGGAAAGCCAAACTTTTCCTTGTATTGTGTGTTCAGCTGGTCTATCCTGAATTTTTCCGTGCCGTCTAATAAAGTTAGACCTGCCCCACTCTGCTCTTTTTGGGACTCAGTTGTCAGTTGACATCTCAAAGCTTCTCCTCCTGCCAGATCCGGGTGACACCTCAAAATGCCTTCTTTTCCTAGAGGGAAAGAGAGAGAACCAATTTACTATGAGATTTACATTTAAACTTGAATATTAACGTTCATTTTTTCAATTAAAACGACATTTTTCTTTTAGAACAAGCATTAAGTGTTGCATTTATTGCTTACAGAAGTTAATGTTTATAGGTGAGTATTTGTATAGCTGCTTTTAATCGATGCATAACCGCTTTGGCTTGGCTTTCGCTTCTGAGTCTGTTCCCGATACGACACGGGTCGTCTTTCCAAGAATTTCAATTAAATTCAGAGGTGATGAAAACGAGTTTAGACGCTCCTGTCCATTACAACTTAATATTTTTGTCCAATGACTTACGTTGTGTGGCGCTGAAGCCAGTATTCAACAGCAGAAACATGGACCAAGAGTGCCCCCTAGTGTTAACCAGATAGAATCCAATATCTTACTTACTAACACAGTTGAACAAACGCCAACTACTGTAATGAAAAACTGAGTACTGTACTACCATTCCAACAAAAGTCAAGCGCATCTCTAATTCTGTTGCGCTCAGTCATTTGCGTGCCCCCACCATTACCTTTATAAACACAGTAACAGACCACCTGTCCAGCTGCTCCCTGGATAAAGATTGATCGGACCCACTGACTACCCCACGTATGTTTCTGGGAACTTTGTGGTCAAACACTGAGATGTATAGGTCCCGGTAACCCTGCTGAAAGATCTCGGCTTATTCGCAGAAAAGTATTCGATTCATTTACCCAAATGATAATAATTACACTATTAGATACAAAACAATGCTGGCTGTATGAATACGTATAGCTACAAGACACATAAAGATAACTGTTCAAGATAAATTCGGAGAGCCCGTTTTACTCACGGATGAAGACTTTTGAAATTGACCGTACTTACAGTCTCAAACGTAACGGTTCCGCAATGTCACTTTATTGGGTTTTATGGTTACTTCTAGTTCCATTGCATGACAAAGAACCTTTTAATTCTGGGAAGGATTATTTGCATGTGAAACTGGTTCTTAGGGCTTCAAAAAGGTACTTTTATATGCAGACGATACAAAAATCTTTAATGTCTAGTAATCTACTTCAGGATACAACATATCAAGAAAACTTGAACTGGGCTTGTATTATTGTGTGCAGGAAGAGCTCTTTTAAAATCTGGAACCCATTGGTATTTCACAAATTTATTACCCCGGCATGGCTCCAGTTTTCTCAGGACCCTGACCTGGTTTGGTGGATGGATGGATATTTTTGATGATTTTGTGTGGGATATTTTTTGGTTTTTGAAGTGTATCATTATGAAGATTACATCTAGTGCTACCATTTGGCAATTTGTTGTTTAAATGACCACCATCATTCTGTGTTTTTTACATGTAGGGACAAGTATATTGTTGATGGCAACTCTGCCTGCTGCCCTTCATGTGGCCATGGCACATGGCATAAAATGGATATTTGTGTGTGATATCATCATATTGCAACAATTTAAGGTTGCAGTAAGCAGTTGTCAGCATCTGAACTTTAGGATATAGTGATAAGAAGTATGATTTCATGAAGACCTTTATTAAAGGAATTGGGTTTGAGTTGGGTTTTATTTCTGTCGCTAGAAACATTGGTGTTTGGCTTTTGAGGATCTCTGTGCTTAGATCTCTGCCTGACAAAGGTCTTCTCTTTTGTATTCTCCCTAAAGAAAGTTAATCCTTCACTGCAAAAACTTAAAACATAGGTTTTCAGTACAGTACCTGCCAATTTGCCAATTTCTAATTTGGGTAAGAACATTGCTAAGATACAATACAATACAATACAATTCATTTTTGCATAGCCCAAAATCGCACAAGTGTCACAATGGGCTTTAACAGGCCCTGCCTTTTGACAGCTCCCCAGCCTTGACTTTCTAAGAATACAAGGAAAAACTCCCAAAAAAACCCTGTAGGGAAAAAATGGAAGAAACCTTGAGAAAGGCAGTTCAAAGAGAGACCCCTTTCCAGGTAGGTTGGGTGTGCAGTGGGTGTCAAAAAAAGGAGGTAAATACACAGAACAGAACACAAGTAACCTTTAATATAATAGTAAAATAAAATATTACAAGTACAAAGCAGAATGAGATGATATCACATAATACAATTTGGATTTAAGATACATTTAGATATATTTAGAACACTTCACCCTACATTCCACATGACAAATATAATATTTGACCCCAAATGTTTCAAATGTGTCTGTATACATCAGGGTACACTGCACTGGACTGGCATACAATTGAAAGTTTAGTGCCTTGTACCTGATGCTGCCAAAACTGGCTCTGGTTCTACTACAACCTCATATTGACAAAACAGTTTTAAAAAAGAACAGATTTTAAAAACAAAAATATAAAAATGAAGAAGCCACAAGGCAAGACAAGACAACGGTTTGTCAGTGAGTCAACATGTGAAAAGCATCTGGTATGGAAATCAGCTTAAATTAATAGCTGTAAGTATATATAGAAAAGCTTAGTATGGCTTATTTATATTTATTGTTCATGAACCTAACTGTATTTTATTTAATGATTGTCAAACAGTTACAACTAAATGATTTAAAAAGCTGCATCATAAACATCTATTCGTGTTTAATTAATTTTATCAATTAGAGGCCACCTTATTAGTTACTGCCTGTTTCCTATCGAGCTATGGAAGTTTTACTGCTCAAATATATTGCTTTGCATCTTCCTTTAATGTTGTTGCTCATGTTACGGCACCGCCCTTCAAACTGAATTACTTGTAAGGTTGGTTGAATGATTTTACAACCACAGTACAATAGGCCATTTTGTTGGGGGCGGAGGGCTGCAGTGGCCATTGCCATTTCTCAAGTTGTACTTTATAATGAACCTTAGATCCCTTACCTTGGACTCTATAGAATTGCTCATATTAGCTGTATAGATTCTAAATGAATGTACTCTGATTTTTGAGTTACAGACCAGTTTTTTTTTTGTTTGTTTTTTTATACTTTTCTGCTTATTACCTTGTTATTTGATAGAAAGGATATTTTGGTGTTTAACTGTAGACACTAATTTTACAATATTTAAGGAAATCTTTAAAAAAATTTAGAGATGTTTTTGGTGGCTCAAGAGGAAATTATTGGCTAAAAGTTGTTTACTGAGCAGAAAACAGGAAAACTATTCTATTCAGTAGATACAGCGTGGACTGATAGAATGATAGTGCTTTAGTTTAGGTATATCATAAAAGTCTTTCTGATGATTTCTAAGAAAAAAGCCAAGCAAAATGACACCTTTTATTGGCTAACTAAAAAGATTACAATATGCAAGCTTTCGAGGCAACTCAGGCCCCTTCTTCAGGCAAGAAAACATCTTGCCTGAAGAAGGGGCCTGAGTTGCCTCGAAAGCTTGCATATTGTAATCTTTTTAGTTAGCCAATAAAAGGTGTCATTTTGCTTGGCTTTTCTCTACATTCATAATGGCTAACACGGTACAACACCCTAGTACTGATGATTTCTAAGATAAGATGTTGGGTTACAATATTGATAAAACTCTGCAGTTAAGTAATCAGTTTAGGTCTAAAATTGAACTCACATTTTTACAAAAGATGTCTGCTAATCAGAAAATAAGGAAACCTGTTACCAAAAAAAAAAAAAGACAGTCAAGCACAAACGGAGGTGGTTGATTTAACTCAAGGACAGTTAAGCTGGTGGGTTGGTTCAACCTTAAGGGTACTTTGGAAAATAATTTATCTTTTGGCTTTTGAGAATGGTGCAGCCGCCAATAATGTTATGTCCTTATCCAGCATGGTCAAGTAATTTTTGTTTGTTCCATAAACTGAAGGTTAGAATAAAATTATGAAACTGATGATAGTCCCATTGGGATAGGTTTTATATGAAAAAATAATTAATTAGACTTCTAAATTGTTTTGGGAAATGAATTCTCTGCATTAAGCAACACTGTTGTCATTTATCCATTCGTGTTTTCACAGGCTGATTTATAAATCCATACTGACTTTGTGTGAGTGTGTATGTGGATATTTGCATGAGTGGGCCCAGCGATGGGCCAGCACTCTGTATGTTTTTAGCTTTTGCACAAAGGGAGTTTGACTAAACAATTGATTTAATTCTTGCTGGTTTATTACATAAAACTAGACTGTATGCGCCTAACTGGCCATAAGACTAAAGCCAAGAAGATTATACTGTATATCTGAAATACTGTCCAATAGTTTGATTAGACCACATTAAAAAATAAAAGAAAAACTGTTGAAACAATGAACTTTTACCATTTATCTCATCTCTATTAAATTAAGTGTGCAATCCTAGATTATTCGCCAAGTTGGTCATACAATACACCTTTAAAGTAATATGAGTATCCTGATAAGCTTTGTGGACTGGCCAATTTACCAGCATAAATTTAATCTTTCAGAGGTGTCATTCAAAATACTTTTGAGTATTTCGGATATGGTGTACAAGTGGGAGAGTTTGATTTTTTCTTCACGTATTAAATCACACAAAAGTCATTATAATGAGATTCTAGAGAGATTACAAGAAAAAATCATTTGTGATTTACAAAAATTAAATTTCTACAAAAGCAACAAATGGTTTCTCGGGTGGATCCTGAGTTGGGCAGGCAATTTGAAAGTGGCCTGTTCAAAATTCAGTTAAACAAGTTCAAAGATATTATTGACTTTGCTCAAGTGTGCACTTTTCATTTAACTTTCACATTTTATGAGTTAATATAACACTGCCGATTTTGCTGTGCAGTGATTGGATAGGAGCAATTTCATCCCAGACATTTCTTTGTTATACCTTTGTGTCTTATCTACCTACAAAGTAATCCAGACAAACAAAATGATATTGTGAGCAACTGAGTAGTTTTAGGAATGAAATCACCTTGGAGGAGAGTAGACAATGCCTGAAAGTGTCCAGACATATAATTGTAATTTTTACTGGCTGTAAAATCATTCTAACTGGAAAAAGAGTTAAATTACTAAATCCCAGACAAACCCAATGTGTACCATATTTGAGAAGATTGAATGTTTTCATCTCATCTAGTCTTGGAGAAAAAAATGGCTCAAACATTCTCACAACAGTGTTAATTAAAAAAAAACTCAATAGTCCTCTGAGCTAAACTTGTTTACAATATATATAGTGCCCTATTTACTATAATATTAGTTACTGTAAATATGTTTTCTAAATACAGGTTTCTCTCAGTCCTCCAGCCCCTACACCATACTCCCCCACCCTTCCCCACCATCAACTTGTGATCTTAATAAAGCCTTCTTCTGCATCGCAGCTTGTTTAAATCTTTGCTTCTGAAGTTTTTTTGCCTTCATGCAAGTTTTCTCCTTTTATAGTACACGGATGAGGTCCATAATTTAGAATTTGGTATTAGAAATACTGTATCTTCCTTCCTTTCTTAGAATTATGATAAATTTGGCACATGCTTATCATCTAACAGCAATTGGTGAAACTGAATTTTTAAGACTTTGAAAAATGTTTAATGGCTTTCTAAATTCATAGGGCTTGAGTGAGATGTACAGTACTTCTAGGGCATTCATTGAAGGAATGACTTGCCATAACTGAAATTGAGTAGGTAAGTGGTTGGCATTTATTATAGTTGTGGACTGACTGCAACAAACAAACAAATGAGTGTGCCTGGTATAAGTGTACAATGAGCCAAAGGTCAATTATTAACTTAGTTGCTTCATTTGATCAGAGGTGATATTTTCTACTCATACAGTAAAATATATGAACGTAACTTCTGCTGGACAGACCTGGAAGACCCAAATAGTCAGAGAGAGGATATACTGGAAATGTCTACCAGATGCCCCTATCAAATATGAGTTCAGCTCTAACCTCAAGAGGAATGTCTTGTGCATCATTTGCCAGTCATGATGGAAACATTAGGTCCCATTGATAGACAATAATGTTAAGGGAAGGAAATCAAGTTAAAGGTAGTGCTAGCAACAGGGGCTCTGCTCAGTGCAGTTGTTAATAAGCTTTATAGGGCCAAGAACACTGCAGGGGGTGAGATCTGACTGGAAATGCTGAAAGTGCAATACATTGGGAGTGAGTCATCATTATGACATCTGTTCAAAATAGCATGTAAAACAGTTTGCTCAACCTCCTCAGACAAACCAAGCTGGAAGAGCAGGAAAAGAACTTATAAAGGGGTCTGATAACTCAAATTATGTTATACTCTTTTTTTCAGTAGTGAACCACAAATGCTCTAGACAAGAATGTGCCAGGGAGCCTGAACCATCCAAAAAAAGACAAAAGGAGAATGTCAGAAATGTCCCTTTCAATTAGAGTGTCTCAGAGGGTAATATAATGGGATGCAACATGTAACAAGGCAATTCACCCATGCTTCCGGCCAGAAACAGAGCTCCGCGACAACTCCAGGCCACTATTAACATTAGAAGGGGGTTACCTCCACTTTACTAAATGGGATGACTCATGCTTAGTTTTCCTGCAAGGTGTTTTTTAAATGTAAGATAATAGAGGCTGCTCTTAGTTAATGTGGGGAGTATGGGCAGCAAGGAGAAAAAGAAATATGTGTGTTTTGGCATTGATCTGAAAAATAATAACTCCAGCAAGTATAGAATGAACAATTTGGTCAAGGGACAGTGATTTGAGACTAATAGATTAGAGTGGTACTTACTTTAAAAAAGGGGACATGTTCAAATTACTGTGGAATCACATTTCTCGCTCTCTAGTCTTACACCATTGTATTACAATGCAAATTCTCATTTAGAGTCAAGACTTGTATCCAGGAGGACCAATATTTAATTTATTTTGACAGTTGATCAGGTCTTCATCTTTGCAAAGGTAATTGATAAGTTGTAGAACTTGGGCAGTCCAGTCTACATGTTCTAGGGCCTTGAAGATTTATGATGATATATTTTGTTGTATTTTGTGAACGGTGTTTCAGGATTATTTTGTCCTGTGTCTTCAGTTTTGTGTTGTCCAGTCCTGGTATTTGGTCAGTGAAATCTCACACACTTGGAATTAAGGCGAATATATATTGAAAATCATCATAGGACCTCATATAGCATGTCTTGTCTCCTCTGTTATTTAATATTTTTATAGACAAGATATCAAGCTAAGCAGAGGATTGGGGGTGGGGGGTCCATTTTGAGAAAATGCAGGCTGCAACTTTGGTTTTTGCAAATCATTTCCTCTTGGCTTTCACTGACAGTGATCTGTAGCATGCACCGTAGCAGTTCACAGTCAACTGCAAGAATTGGAACCTCCAATCTGAGGTTATAGTCCTCTCCTGGAAAACAAGTGACTGTACTTCATAGGTGAGGGGGAATGGATTGTTTTAAACAGAGAACTTCAGGATCCTGGTAGCTTGTTCATGAGTGAAGTAAAAAGCTGTCACAAGACTGACTCATGGACTGTAATGGCATGTTGAAAGGACATGAAAATATGAATTGCAGTGTGCTCTGTACAAGTGGAACTACTACTACTTCTATTACTACCACAAGGCATTGTACAAAATGAGGGTGGTGCAGTGGGAGTCAAGGTCTTAAAGCTTTTGATTTACTAGTTAATCTATGTTGTTATTCTGAACTTGCTTAGTGACTAAAGAAATTAAAAAATGATTTGTTCAAGTAAAAAAGAATTCGTAATCATAGATATCTTAACATTAATAAATTTAGATTTCTTTTATTCTTTCATGATTTTGAACAATTAGGAAGTTTATGACTCTGACCTTTAGGTCATGGTAAAGATGTCATGTGATGCACACTACCTATCGTGCATTTCAAACCCTACATTTCAAACAGAAAAACAATAGTAGCGCCCATAATAAAACCAAAATGGTGTGAATGGGAAACACATTTCAAAAATAACTAACTCACGAACATTCTAAATCAGAAAAAATGATCTACGTAATTGATCAAACGATTGTAACTCTAACAACAGTGTAAAAAACATTTTAAGATCAGTTGTTAACTTACGAGTGTTTCTCAAGCCCCAAACCCCAACATAATTCAAGTAGAACATTGAATCCTTCGTAATCTATGTGCTCCCTTACACAGTCATTAGTCGCTAAGTGCTTCTTAAATTGGCTTCCTTCTTCCGTGAACACAGATTCCGTTACATTTACATTATGACAGCTCTATGCACATAATAGTAATAATAATAATACATTTTATTTATACACACTTTTCTTTATGCTTATTTATACTCTGTCATATGTGATTATTAAAGTATGGTGCCATGTTTGCTTTATATTACTTTTCCCAGTTTATTTCATTCCAACAAACATAATTCCAATAATAAAACCATGTAATTATATTAACAATCAATTGCTTCTCATTCAACTTACAATGTTTTTTTGTCGGTGACTTCAGGGGTAGAATTAACTAAGTAGTACTTTATGCTCGTATAAAACAGGTACTTCAAAAGGGTTTTGAGAAATGCATGAAAAAGCATCTCATACTCAATAATACTCTATAATGTTCACAAATCAATAGGATTAGGCCCAGATCATTAAATTTCCTGACCTCTAAATCCCCTACAATAATATCTCCATTATTTGTAGAAGCAAAGGAAACTGCTTAAAAATATCAGACAAAGCTCAGATCATGACACTAGCGAAGTTACAGTCTTAACTGTTGAATTGTGCTGCATGATTCAATTTAATTTATTTCTATTTATTCATGTTAAGTGCAACTTCCACTTAGAAGGAAAGATTGCCATATAATAATTGTAAACAAAGTATAAAATCAACGCAGTGTTGAAACATAAGCATACACTACTGTACTGTATATACAAAAAAATGTATATGTCTATATTACACCTCTCTTAGGTCATAGATAATGGATAGATAGATAAATCTACAAATTAACAAAAACAGTTTAATTTGGAAAGATACCTGAAAACAAGTCCATCGTTTGTGATAGGTTATCTACTCTAAATTCAAGTAGTATAACCTTGAAAGCAAAGTATGAATTGACTTTAACCCATGTTTTCACTGGACATCTAAGTGATTAGGGTCCTCATTCTTGAATTTCCTCTTCTAGCCAGAAGTACTAGGGTGTTGTACTGTGTTAGCTATTATGGATGTATTGAGATGTCAAACAAAATGACACCTTTTATTGGCTAACTAAAAGAGACCTGTGCTGCTTCGAAAGCTTGCATATTGTGATCTTTTTAGTTAGCCAATAAAAGGTGTCATTTTGCTTGACTCCTCACTACTCTTTTAGTCAGAGAATCTTTGAATTGTGCTATGGAAAGCTTTTTTAAATATGATTTTCACAGCTACTCTTTTTAAAGGTGAATATATATGTTACTTCATGACTTTAGACTAATTTTGTTTTTATATTACTGTATACTGTGCAAGCACACTTAAATAAGAATCTTTTCCTACTCAAAATAAAATGGGTTGTCATTCAGCAATATTGAATAAATGCTTTTCAGTATGTTATAATTTTATATTATTCTGCACTGTAAGGCAGAAAAGGCAAAGGGTTTTATGTGATTTGGTTATATTTATTTTAAACACAAACTATACGATTTTGTGTTACATCTTTATAGATTAAATGGTAAATTATGCAATGAAAATAGAATATAGTTAATAGCAATGCAGCCTATACCTACTGTGGAAGGAATTGTTTTTGCAGTTCATTTTAAAGTTCTAATTTAATATGAAAAAATACAACAACACTGCATTGGATGAAGCAGGAATTAGCAGACTTTTGTAGTTTATCCTAATGATTAAATACATACTGTAATACAACAGTTACATAGTTGTAAACAAATTCTTACATTTCTTTTGTCCTTTAAGTCCATTAGTGATACAATATTACCTTCATACAAGATACATTGCATATCTTTCTTACCTGAAGTAGGAAGGTTATCAATGAATTCTTGTATAGCAACTTCCAGGTCAAATGGATTGGAAAAAGGTTGCTGGGACCAAACAGCGGCACAAATGATAGGACATTTCTCTATAACATTTCCAAACACTTCAATGAATTCTTCATAAGAAAATGAATTCACTTTAGTTATATTCATCTTCAGTGAGCTGACACCGTCCTCTTGTTGACCTGTTTTGCTAACATGAGCAAAGTACAGATGTTAAAAGCAGAAGAGTTTGTTTGCATATGGAAGATCCCCCGGTCCTTGCCCTTTGAAACACAGTTAAACTCTCAATTGTCCTCATATTCAGATATAAATAAGCAATAATCTGAATTTAAATAACGAGAAGCCAAGTCTAAAAAAGCATGAATTTTGGTCTTCATATATTTGTGTTAGATGATTTTAAAGATGAATTTAGCTAGCCCTGAAGACAGGGTCTCTAACTGAGATATTCACTGCCGTAGAAGGAGTTTTCATATAATAGAGGAGGAACCACTGGAATACTGCATTGATAGTTCTGTTCAGACAGAGTTATATCCAAACTATTTATTAACCAGTGAGAACACAGATTCCATTTCCTTAAATGATGTATAATATTCAAAAACAGTTTGATCTGTAGCTGTGCACATACAGACTTAAGACCAAAAGAAAAATCCAAAAATTAGTTATTTATTACCTAAAATTTAAAATCCAAACTATTTCAGTTGGAACTCATGTTATTTTGCAATTTAGTCCCCACTAAAGTTCTTTTAGCCATTAGATAACTGATGAATCTAGTCGTGCTTTTAGTGACATCTGCTCCATTTGTGATAATTTAGGGTTTGTAGCATTCTCAGAAGTTATCTTTTTATGTGAATTTATAGTAGTAATGTAACTAGTAATCATTTTGGGTGTAACCCATGCCAGTCAACCCATTAGGTGACAAAGGAGGCCACCCTGATCTGGGGGCGCACTTGCTTTGTCTCAGATGGTGTTTGCTTGTGCCATTATGAATACGCACCTTCTTTAACTCAAATATATGAAAAAATGTGTTCCTACCACTAGACTGACAGATCCAGTCATCTTTAAACTTTTTCTGTTATTCCTTATGTAACTCGTCTCCTGCTAATGAACAACAGGAGAGATGAAAGCAGGCTGTCAAAGCAAATAATTAAAAGCAATTTGTTGTGTTAAAATAGTGACAGCCTTATAGTTTATAATGTGGTAGATATTAAATTTGGAAAAAAGGCTATATTAAAGGAAGAAATTTATCCTCAATGAGGGCATCATTGAGTCAGGAACCAGGCAGGAGGAAACTTGTTCAATTATGTCATTTATTTCTCTTCATGAAGAGGGTGCACCTTGTATAGCAGTTTATAAAGGGACAGTGCCCTGGGCAGAAGTTGCCAGCAAATGGTCATAGAATATAAGCAGAGAGCTATAGTTATAGATAACTGAATTTGCATAACAGTTTTGAATTAATGCTTACTTTGATTGGTTCATTAGCTTGCATACTCTCTGATTGGTTCAATGGCTTACATGCCCAAATAAACACATCTAAATAAAAGTCTCATTTCTACCTCTTATCCTTTCATGGAATTCCTAAGTACATGACTACTGCTAAAATGGCAGAAATAACTTCTTATTGGTGTTTCTTGTAATTGGTCATCAGTGTTTTGCATTGACTTGGAGAAATGTTTGCTCTCTCCTTCTTACAGAACTCCTTCAACTTTCAGAAGTATTTTCTACTAAAACTTTAGAGAAGCAAGTTCATGCAAAGGTGAGACAATTTTTTGCTCACCAAACAACTGGAATTGACTGAATGATGTTTTCTTATCTGTTTCATACCTAGAAATCAACACATGACACATTTTAATAACCTAGTATTTATTTACAGTATATTACTTTAGACAGAGCTTTTTTCTACCTCTAATCTAAAATAATTGGAAAAATAAACAGAACATTAAAAGAACAAGAGCTTAATTCAGTACTAAGGATAATTATTTACATTTATTAGAATGGGATGCGGCAGTTAGATTCCTTTAAAAAAGATAAAATATTAATCTCAGTCTTTATTTTGCATTTCCTAACATCATCATTTGACATCTTACACACGTAAAAGCTAGTAGACTGTAATCCATTGTTACAGCAAGATAAAGACAGCAGTTTAACACATCAGCACTTTAGTATGCTAGTAATGCTTTAGAATAGGGACTGTAGTGGCTGGGTCTAGTGCATCCATTAGATATTTTATTGCTGTTTAAAAGAAACAAAGTCTTTGCTAGCAACATATTACACTGCAGTGTGAAATACTTGCACTATAGGCAGTCCCTTATTTTAACATGTCGCTTTGAAAGTCTCAGTAACACTAAATACAGTGACATTAAACATCAGTAATTGACCAACAGATGCACCCACAGAAGACAGACCCTTTCTCTATGATGCTAGTGTGCAACACTAATTTTGAAAAACAGCCAAATAGAAGTAAATTATCCAGTGATGAAATTTCTTATACAGAGAAGGAATGCTTAAAGGGAGAAACATATGAAAGCAAAATAAAACTGAGGCAAAATAAGCTCCACTTATTAGATTATTCATTCCAGTGTATTGGACGTCCATTTGCTAATTTAAGTAAACCAACATTACAGCTCAGCCATAACTCAAATTATTAGACTAGAATGAAAAAGAACAGATAAAGAGCTGCCTATAACCTTTACCTTGAAATTTATTCAGGATCACACACACACACACACACACACACACACACACACACACACACACACACACACACACACACACACACGCACACACGCACACACACATATTTCTGCAAAATCCAAGAGTTGACACACAATTTGCTAAACCCTAGGACCAGTGAATGACTGATCTCACTTTTGTTACTGGGATTAATACCAGTTGGCAGACTTTTGGTTATTTGTCAGTGATGATATATCCCTGTGTGATTGTGGGTGAGTTTCTGTGTTACACCAATGTTTCCATTCCCACCAGACGTGATCCGGAGGCCTTTGGATTACACTGCCTCAACTCAATGACCAATAAAGGGGAACTGCCCCTGCTCTGTGGATGGAACAACTTCTATGTCTCAGCTTCCTTGTGCACACAGCTGGACTATCACAACAAGAAATTGCCAGGATATGATCCAACCCTGTAATCCTGAAGTGCTTTAAGCAGTTTTGGGAATGTTATGTCTATATGATGAGTTTGAAAAGAGTACCCTTGAAACAGACATATCAAGAGCACAAGGGTGAGCTAGATGGGTTATATAGGCACATTGACAACATAGTTCATCTAAAGCAGTAGGAGGCAGAAGTATCCAGGTAATGGCATAGTTCGAACCCAGATACCCAGTACAGAGCACAGGTGACCCAAAATTGTTTAAGAGCTTTAACTGAGAAAACTAGAAACTTATCAGTCATTGAAACTAGTAAAGGAATAATACTAAAGTGCGTGGCAAAGCCCTTCTCTTTCCAGAGCAACTTTGAGTCTATGGCTGGAGGTCTAAAGCTCAACCGATTTTCACCAATCCTATGCTATTTCTGCCCTTTGTAGCTTATCACATACAGTATTACATATGCACTACTTTCTTTTACCATTGCTCTCTTCTTAGACAGTCAGCAATAATGATGAATGTAGTTTTATTTAAGTCTTTTAGTAAATTTAGTGATTCAAAGTCTATGGTGAAATATAGTTTAAATAGTAGAACACAAACCAACACACTAAGAAAATAATCAAACTTTATTAAACACAAGTTTTAAATATTACAAAAGAGCTTGGTATTAAAGCAAATATCATTCTTTAGACTAAATAATCCAAGTATTAAAGTATAAAAAGGACTGAAAGTAACTGTAAAAAATGTATATTCCTGGTAAAGAAAAAAATGTTTTTGTTCTGAAGTTAGCATATTTCATAATGTAACAATAATTCTCAGCTGACAGTTTCTTAAATGAATCCTGTGTCACATCTAAAAAAAGTATTTGTGTTAGCATTTTCAAAAGTAAAGAAATACAAAAAAATGGTATCATAACCAGATTATTTTTTTTTAAGATTGCTTTTAAATGTTTGAGTGTTTTATTAGCCAGAGAAATATAACAGGCAGTTTATTGTGAGCCTAAATAATGTGTGTACTAATTTTAAAGTCAAAGTTAATATGTCTGATATTGCTACTATACAAATTCATCATGTATTAATAGCATGTGGATTGTGCAGGGACCAGGTGGTTCATTTTCTGACCGCAGTGCTCGAGTCTCATGATTGTATCTGGGATTTGGTGCCTTCAGTGGGGAGAATGAACGCTCACTTCATGTCAATATGTTTCTCCTCCAGTGTATTCATTGATCTCTAAAAGGCAGTGCTCAATTGCTCTAGCATAAGTGTGGGTGTCTGTGCATTCTGTGAGATCATCTGTTTGATTTAGCTGCCACATTTACTATGAGCGTGTTGACCTGCCAACCATCAGCTGAGCCTTCTGTTTTGAAGCAAAAACTTAAAGATTGTGGTTTAAGCAAACTTTACAAAATATATATTAGTATGACAAAAACACGAGCAATGGGTGAGATCAGACCTAGAAAAGACAACATTTTAGACATTCTTGGTGGCATTATATCAATTCAAGATACAGTAGATATTTATGTACACATTTTATCTTTTGATTTTTGTTGCTTAATAGTTCTGGAAAAAAATCTGTCATTAAGGAAAATAAAAACATGCTCTTTTCATGTCTATCCAAATAATGTTTGCAAAGCTACTCAGATGTATAACCATCTAAGGGGTGACTATATATTTTATTAGGACATTGCAGTGTGCAGCTATACAAAGTACCAAAGAACTTGTTGCTTTGTTAGTTTTTTTCTTTCTAAAAAGAATTTCATGCAGGCAAGACTGAGCACTCTTTAAAAGGTGTTCCCTGCATGCAGTGCCAAAAAACAATAAAAAAAAAACCCAAACATTTATTTATGTTATGTCTCATTCCTACCAGCCCCATGCCAAAGGGGCATTGCTTTAGAGAAAAGGCTAAGGACAATAAGTCTATTCTTATTGTATCAGTAATACACTACATTATCAAATATAAGCGTAACATTTATTGCCTTAACAAGTCTAATATTCACAGTAAGCTACTGTCAGGAATGAAGCCAGGTTAATCAAGCCTGGAAAGAGTCACACTTTCTTTCTCCATTAAACTTAAAGCCACATAAAACAGCTTATTTAGAATTTCTTTTAGCCAGCAACCCCAATATGCAGTGCTGTATTCTCACTTTCTTTCTTTGAAACCTATAAGGAATGTTCTCTGAAAATTTGCATTGCAACTATAATTTTTGTCCTCTTACAGATGGTTCATCCTGTTTGGTGATTGCTGATCATAAATTTCTCAAATATAGCTCTACCATCTTTTTCTTTGTGACTCCCCAGTACATGATGTTGACCAAGAGTTTATATTGCATATTTGCTGTTTGGAGTACAAAGTTGCTTATCTTGGCTATGTCTTACTGATATTGTACTCCAAAAGTAAAGATGAATTTAAAATCATTTCAATAGCTTATTCTTATTTTAAACACTCCACTGTTTTTTAAATGTAAATACTGGTGTCAGAAGTTGATAGTAACACTGATGCTATAAACAAATAACTCTCCAAAAATTTGTCCATAATTATTCAGTTTTTGTTAATCCATAACAAATTCACCAATTTAGGTATACAACATGAAAACTTTTGTTATAAGGATTTGAAATGCCTTAGAAGAAGCCCCAGATCGTTTTCCTTTCATTCTTTCATTGTTCAGCAGCACATTGCAAAGTCACAATTCTGGGTGTATCTTCTTCTCCAGCAGATTTACAAAGAAGGAGACTTCTGATGAGCTTTAGCAACAAAACTTTGATTGTTTCTGCATCGTGAGTTATGATAAAGCTGGGTAAAAGAAGAAAAGAAACATTTTCAATGACTTTTTCATTAAAATAGTAATATAAACATTTCATTCATGTAACAAAACATTTTTAAAACTATTTTCCTATTAACATATCATTTTGACCATTAAAATTCCCAGGTGTCTATTTACTAAACTGTTTACCTTTTGCAGGCTTCAAGTCAAATGTGAGTGTACCATGCAATGGATTGGCAGCACATCTAGGACTTGTTCCTGCTTTGAATCTGATACCACCCAAACACGCCTTAACCCTCATACTGTGACTTGGGCAATGCATGTACAAGAAATTGATAAATGGATTGATAGCTGGCTTGCCATTTATAGGAACAGAGAGGTTTTATGATAATTGTCTAATTTTGTCTCCGCTGACAAGTGAATTGAATAATTCCCATATTTACTCTGTCTTACCAGTTGTCAGATAGCACATCTCAATTTTTTTTCACTGAAAAGATCTCTTATGAAAAAGTGTAAATATACATAACAAGCTGTACTTCAGTGCCCGTGGTTATCCAGAGTCTCAGATTTACTCCTAGGAAGTGCATTAAAACTCCTGGTAAGATCCTGGAAAGGATAAGAATTTGTCCTACCTCAGAGAAGTATTTATGAAGCATCTTACTTGCATTCCCAGTAAGGACTAAGAAGCTAAATTTGAGAAAGAATTTTAATGCAACTCTGAAACAAAATGGTGCCCATGATATGTTTTGTAGTTTTCATATACTAACACTAAGGCTTCACCACAAACATTATAATAATAATAATAATAATAATAATATTTAAAGTACCAGAAGAAGAAGAAGAATGAAAACATAGGATAATGCACTAAGCTGCATGTAATTATTGCCACTTCTTAATAACCTCAAGAATAATACTTTAATGAGCATCAAGATGGAAAGACCAAGAGACACAAATTAAAAGAGATTTAAGCCTGATAGGCTGGGAGCATGAACTGAAAGCACGTTGCTGCATGCACCACATGACAAACCACCTGGATTGGGATCCTGCCTCCAACCTCCAAGTTTTCCCTGTAAGTGTGAGGACCTGCTTGCAGGGATCGATGCAGATTAACGTCATATCCAGGACAAAGTAATTGCAGGTTAATGGCCTTCCTCAAAGATCCAACAGAGTAGTGTCACTTCTTGCATTTATAGGATTCAAACCGGTAACCTTCCAATTGGCTGTACAGATCCCTAGCCTCACAGCCACCACTCTGTCCCAAAGCCCAATAACAGGAATGTTTATTTAACAATAAATGATCCGCAGCCACACATTCAGAAGAGTCACCTTCCTATTGTTATAGCCTTGGCAAATGCCTTTTAAAGTAACAGCTATACTGAAATTAGCCACAGCTATTCCTGCACTGTTGCTGAACTTGCATTTACTCTTTCAGTGTACCTAATGATCTTCCAGAGTCATGTGTCGTTTGATCCCCACTTATTCTCTGCGACTATGCTAGTCTATGCTGGCCTTCTAGAACCTTCCTGGACTTTTAAAGAATGCTCCATGTGTTTGTGGAATGGAAAGCTCAGTGTTCCTGTATGATATTTTTCTGTCAATCACCCATCCAGCCGCACCTATGTTCAGGGTATTGTACTGGCTACTACAGTACAGTTTGCATCCATTTCCACCTGTGTGTTGATACTGTGAAACTGCTTGCAATTCACATATCTGTGATCATTCATACTTGGAGCAACAGGGCCGGGACAAGGGTGAGGCAAGCAAGGCACTCACATCGGGCAAACAATGGGAAAGAGCACCAAATTGCAAAAGAAAAAAAAAAGAAAAAAGCCAAATGTCTGTTGCAATGTTCGTCAAATACCTTAAGCAAACTGACAATTTGCATTGGACACTCTTGTTCGATGCACTCATTTCCTCATATGATATAAGGAGTAATAGATATTTTAATATCACAACTTAGACGGAGATACGAAAAACTACATGGGATTTCATCTGATTTCAAATTTTTAACAGGTGAAAAATTAAAGTCGATGGATACAGAAAATTTTAAAAAAGCAACTTGTGGTTTATCCCTTAAATCTCCAAATGATATAAATTCTGTAGAATTCTTATCAAAAATAATCAGTTTCAAAAAATCAGGCAATGACGTTAATTCCAGACCTTAAAGCAGCTACAAGTTTAGATCATTTAAAAACAATTCATGAATATAGTATAGTTCAGTCCTATCCAAATTTAGAAGTTGCACTGAGAATAATCCTAACACTACCTGTTACTGTAGTTTCTGGTGAAAGAAGCTTTAGTAAACTAAAAATTATCAAAACATATTTAAGATTGTCACTTGCTCAGGAAAAATTGTCAAATATGGCAATTTTATCAATCGAACAGGAATTGACAAAACAAATTAATTTTGATAAAATAATTGATGAATTTGCTTCACTAAAAGCAAGAAAAGTAAAACTTAAAAAAAGATTTTATATTGGACATTTATTTAATTATTGTAATTATATTAAATTTTGTTTTGTCTAAAGTATTATTGATATTATTTTGTCTCTATTATTAAATTAAATTACTGAAAATTTTGTAATATTCTAATTCATCTCATGTGTAATACTTATTTTGTTTTTCTTTTGTTAAGGTTGGTGTGATTTTATTTTAATATGTGCAATTTTATGTTCCTATTACTAATGTACTATTACTGCATTTTGTGATTTTTATTTAATATATAATAAATTAATTTTTTTCTCAAAAACAATTTATTTATTTTTATTTAATATATTTCAGTAATAAAAAACTATATACATAGGGATGCAAATTTATCCTCCTGCCTCAGGTGAAAATTCCTCTGGGCCTGGCTCTGTGGAGCAATGATCTTTAAGGGTGTACTGATTTGCCTAAATGTAGTTTGCTTTAACATTACCTCATGTGGATTTGTGATTAAATATATGAAACTTTGTATAACCTCATGCCTTGTAAGGGCATTCAAGATTTGGTGGAAAATTCAAGAAATAGTTGGTTGTGGCATATCTAAATCATTGCTGTTGCAAAGCTGCATTTTTTCTGTGGCCATAAAGTATAATAGTCCCAACACTTTCATTTTGGCTGAGAGCACATGGCTTCTTTACATAGTTGGATCGATCACATAACCTACAAGAACTGTTGTAAATATTATTCCATCTATCTCAAATTGATATATTTTTATGAGTTCATTGCTGTCCAGCATTGTCCATTGTTGGCAGCTCCAAGCGAGTTAAGACAGCTCATGAGCTCTCATAATTCCTGGTGAAACTATAAGTAGTTTCCTAATTTAGGAAAATTTTTAAATTGCTTTTGCACATGCTGCTAACAGAAGGTGTCACTCTGAGGTTTTTGAGCCAGCTTAAACCATTTCCTACTCTAAGGCACTTCACTAATGTGGGCACAGATCTATAATTGAAAAACACCTTAAGATTAAGTTTATATAGAAACATATTCAATAAAAGGCTGTCTTATTAAGTTAGCACATTGTCCTAGTGCCCTTCACATGTCCGCATCACTTCTTCATTTTACACTTACACCTGCACAGTTTTCTTTGAGTGATTGAAGGTTCCAATCTGTTCGCCAGCCATACCATTCATGAAGGTGGGTGCAGTTGGCTGTGCAGATTGGTAACTGGGCTGTTGGGGTACAGCCCAAACTGATCTGTTCCACAACAACCCTGCCACTGGTAACCAGCTGCGAATTGTTTCTATTTGTGTGGGCAACCCACAGTCTTCATGTGTTCCAAAAATTTGAAAACCTGCCAGTTTAAATTGAGCTGTGAGTGTAGAAACAAAGATGTACTTTAACAGTCAGCAAATACACCAAAAAATTAAAGTACACTCTACCCTGCCATAGGAGAAAAAGGATGTTAGCTTGCTATGCTGTGTGCCCCAGTAACTTTCAAATTCAGTCTTGTGGTACCCTATGGCTGCAGGCTTCTATTTCAACCAGTTTCATAATCTGTGATTAATTTTTACTTTTAATTGATCTCATTCTTTAGTTATATGGTCTACAAATATTGGCTAGATATCTGTTTAATATGCTATAGATGTAATGGATACATTTCTTTTGCTGTTTTTCTTTTTTATGAAACCCTTTTCTATGTATATGGTATAGACACAGACACAAACATCATGGGATGCTAAAGGGGAGCAATAACTTCACTACCATTTTCAATAGTCTGCTCTTTAAGAGTTGTTTCTTATAAATAAGCAGACAAGTCAACGTGGCACTGAAGTTATTGCTCTTCTTTAGCATTTATCAGCCTTTGAATATAATTAAGATAGCTATATAGAAAAGGGTGAATTAATAATAAAATGAATAAAAGAAAACTATGAGTTTAAAGTTTTGGTTAACATACACATATTTTGGAATCTCTTAGAATAAGAGAATAAAAGGAAAGTTTACTAAACAATGAGATTAAATAAAAGTAAAAATATTGCACTGATTCTGAGATTACCTGGAATAAACACCTAATCTCAGTGGTCCCCCAGAACTGAGAAAAGACTGCTTTACAGTACAAATGGTGAAATCAGAATGACTAGCTGTCACTGTGCCTGGAGCAAGGAAGAGAGACAAGTGACCAGGAAGCAAAACATAAGTATGCTGTGCTTGCCGGTACCACACGAATGCATGGGAATAAAATTAGATAATTCTGGCAGATATAAAGAAGACATTAAAACAGTGCTTGGGCAAAAACTGTTTTAAGAGTGCATAACACAGTATAATAGGGAATGCGTGGAGTTTGCATGTTCTCCCCGTGTCTGCGTGGGTTTCCTCCGGGTGCTCTGGTTTCCTCCCACAGTCCAAAGACATGCAGGTTAGGTGGACTGGCGATTCTAAATTGTCCCTAGTGTGTGCTTGGTGTGCGTGTGTGTGTCCTGCAGTGGGTTGGCGCCCTGCCCGGGATTGGTTCCTGCCTTGCACCCTGTGTTGGCTGGGATTGGCTTCAGCAGAAACCCTGTGACCCTGTAGTTAGGATTCAGCGGGTTGGAAAATGGATGGATGGATGGATACTTTCACAAGAGAGGCCATGTGCTAATATAAAACATAAAACATGATAAGTGACATAAGAATATAAGAAACACTTGTTCTGGTGTGTCCATTCAGACCAGCATAGTTCATCAGCCTCAAGTCACAAAACATTACAAAATATTGTCAAGATCTAAAGTCCTCCAAGGTACCACTATCTACTACTCTACATTGTAAATTATTCCATGTATTAGATAATTCTGTGTCTGGTTTAAGGTTTTTCTGACAACAAATTTTCTCTAGATCAGTTTGTGATTGTGCAACTGTTTTATGTGAATACCTCATTTTGAATTAGCAGCCTATTTCCACCCTAATCATTCCCTTCATAATTTTTAATACTTCTACATCTGTTGCTCACTGTTTATTTACACACAAAATGGTCAGCTAGTTCATCCTTACCTCATACCTCAACTGTCACTGTCTAGCATCTCCCTGCTGGACTTCCTCTAGTGCACAGATTAAATTCCTAATAAGTCCACAGAAATGCATTGTACAGCTTATGGATAACATCTCTGGGCATGTACTTCACATTATATGCTAAGTACTTTTCAAATCCTTCTTAATTGTTTCTGCTTTGAGTGTACTTTCATGGTTCAAACCTCTCCCCTTTGTGAAATTTTATCTAATATTTTTACTTCCTATATGTAAAAAATTACCAGTCCTTAAACTTCAACTAACACATATCTACTGAAGTCTAATTTCTGCCTACATGCATTGTTAATGATGATATTGCTGACCTCAGGGCTTTTGGGAACCCACCTAACTAAGCTTTTTCATTATATTATTATCTACATCATTTAAATTAGTACAAACCACAACCATGAAAACCTCAATACATATTAAAACTCCCACCCAACAGTGACCACCACACACAGCACCCAAGTAGCAGAAGTTAATCTCAGAACAGAGAAGGCACAGCTGCACAAAAAATAAATAAATTAAAACAATGTGGACATCAAGTTACAGCCCCCTTCCAAGTGAGTCTGAACAAGTTATACAGTACATAGAACTGCCAATTAGAAATATTGGAGCCAGTTGCACCAGTAATTCTAGCAGCAGTTAAAAAAACATAAGATTGTAGAAAGTGGATTTCCAGAAATAAAGGGATAGCTAGGGCAAACTTTGCAGCAAATGTGCCCAAAGAGAATAATCTCCACCTGAAAGAGAAAGAGCAGAAAGATCTGAAGGAGAAGGAAAATTTAAGGAATAAAGGATATTATAGGGGAGGTCAGAAGAAACAAACTGCTAAACAGCTCACCAAAACAAAGAAGATCATCAGAAGGGCCTATAACAAAACATTTATGGGAGTACTGATGACTCTGATTATTAGAAGAAAAAGTTATACAGTATTCTTAAAAATCAGGTCTCATTAAGAGGAATAAACAGTGATAGATCACAATTCCAGACTGACTGAATGGGCAAGGGCTTGGAGGTGGTCTTGCAAAAAAGACCATTAATAGCAAAGTTGGATTTTGTCTTAAAGGGTGGAGAATGAGAAAAAAGTTAAAAGGGAAATTTCTTAAGACCTGATAACAAATCAAAGTTGAAGATAAAAGAAAAAAGAGGCGGATGGAATATAAAATACAGACCTCAGCAACTGAAATGTTCTGAGCCCCAAGCCTTCAAAAATATTACTAAGGGTAATGATGCCACACATTACCCAGCTCAGGAATGAGATCATTTAAAAAGATAAGAAGAGTGGTAGCCACAGCACTGATCCATCCACAGAACCCTCTTTTAACATTGCTTAACTTACTTGTTAACCTCCTGCGTTTAATCCAGTTTTAGACCCAGCCACATATTATTACCTTAAATTCCCATGTTTGTTAGTTTGATCACTGGACTTTTATGTAGTTCATGATCAAAAACCTTTTTTACAATGAATATAAATATCATTTGCATCCCTATAATTTAATGCTTTCTTGAATTGTCATAAAATTCCAGTATATAAATGAAACTTGATCTTCTATCTAAACCCATGTTGACTGTAATAATTGGCAACACTTCTTCATATTAATGTTCCTATGATGCTAGATAGAGAGTCTATTGTTTTAATATTGGCATGATTGCCTTTTTTATGTAAGGCATTATGTTTTCTAGCCAGTTGTTAGAAAAATTCTTTCAGTGTTCAGTGATTTACAAAGAATATGAATTGGAGGTACAGTATATATGGACAATATTTCTTCTGGTTACTCCAATTTTCCACTCATGTCCTTAAATAAATGTCTTGTAAGTTATGTTACAGTTCCAAACTGGCCCTGTGTGGACGGACACCTCATCCAGGTTTGGATCCTGCATTGTGTTCAGTGCTTCCAAGAAAGGCTTCAGTGCCCCACATTCCCAAACTGGATTAAGCAGGTTTAAGACTGTTATGTTTGCTATGTTCTAGTTACCATACATTTTCAGTATTAACTTTAGCCCTTCTTTTTAGTCCTTGTTCTTGATAGTAGATTAGCATAAAAAATCCAAAATAGAGTTAACTCACCCATACCACCACCACCCTGACACTCACACAGGGCCAATTTGGAATCAGTAATTAACTTAACCAGCACACCTTTGAGGATACTGGAGAAAAAACAGACCACCCAGAGGAAAACCCATGCAGAAACAGGGAGATCATGTAAACTCGAAAAAGACAACCTAGTGCGTGATGCAAAGCTAGAAACATAATTCTGTAATAAACAAATAACAATCATAATATTATAATGAATTTGCATACTTCTTCTTCTGCTTCCATCAGCTCACTTTCCATGAAAGAAACAATATGTGAAAATCCAGGTCTTTTCCTTGCTTCAAGTGCCCAACAAGATTTCATCATAGTGTAGCTAAAATATAAACAGCAAATGGCATTGTAAACTGAAATTAACAATCAATATAAAAAAATAAAATCATATAAATAGTCATTTCTGACCATTTAGATTGTGCAGACTTAAGCATGTCAATTATAAATCAATGTAATCACCACATGTGTCAGAGAAGTCCAGCAAGTTAATAACTTTACTTTATCATGCCATATGTTTAAATGAAGCTAAAAACACATTTCCTGTCTTAGCTTCCTGAACAAACTAAATTATTCTTCGGTCGTTATGAAAACGTAACATTTAAATTATTTGTGTACTTTTTGTGCCAATTGCTGTTATTAATGTGTAGCCTTACAAAGAGAATGTCAAAACAGTGCAGTACAGTATTTTTGCTATTCCAGTTTTATTTAATAACCTAATTTAACACAGAGCTTTTATCAGAGAGCTTTATGCATCCCTCGGTAGCAGAACGTTTAACGAATAATTATACAAAATAATTTATTGTTATAGCTGTATCCAGATGCTTTATTAAATGTAATTTCTCATCTTTTGGTCAGTGCCATTTATAAATTAGGCAAAATTCAATGTATTTCAAATTAATTCTTCAAAAGGATGACTAAAATATCCAATAACCAAAAACAATGTAAGTACTCTTTCCTGGTAATTAACTTGTCTCTTCAACTTTTGAAAAAATAACACACAAGTGCTGCTTGGGCAGTTGTAACCTGCGACCATGTGCTATCTAATTTCAGGCGTCATTGGAGGGTTTCACCTGGACTTAAGCATAAATGGTGTAAACCACATCTTTTGGACAGGCTGTTTATCACACATCTATCTATCTATCTATCTATCTATCTATCTATCTATCTATCTATCTATCTATCTATCTATCTATCTATCTATCTATCTATCTATCTATCTATCTATTATTTATAAAGCTTACACATTTTTTTCTTTTTTAATTCTTGCATCTGTGCTCATCATCAAGTTATATAAATAATCCCAAGACTAAACTTTTTTTTTTATGCTCCTTGGTTTTCAGATGTCTTCTCTTGCAGTAGTCAAGGTAAAATGTCTTCTCAGAGCAAAGGTAAATACAGTACAAGTATTTTCAGTTTCAATAGAAAAGATTAGAAGCATGCATTGTTCTAAAAAATTCTCTTGCACCAAATATAAACAGCAGCTTTTAATTATCAGTCATTTAAAAATACTGTATACTTAACTAAACTATCTGACATGTAACACCTACTTACATTCTTTCAGTAGCATAAAAGGGCTGGTCCATTTTGAATCCATTTTGTATAAGCTTATAGAAATTTTGATCTACTTGAATTCCAGGATAGGGATTGACACCTGTATGGAATTGTTATAAAAAATGTTAAAGACTCAATCACAAATTAATTGCTAATTTTCAATGCAGATACATTGTTTTACTCAATGCAGTGCTTACAGTTATCCGGATGTCCTTAGAATAGTTTTCACATTCCACAATATCATTTGAGCAAGCATTCCTCCAAGAGGAAATTGTATTTTTGCATGACCTTTGGGGGTCAGAGTGCAGGGTCAGCCATTGCACCACACCCCTGGAGCAATTTTCAGGTTAATTGCCTTGCTCAAGGGCCCAACAGAGTAGGATCCCTTCTGGCAGTAATGAGATTTGAACCAGGAATCTTACAGATACCATAAATCTTTCACCACGGAGCTACCACTTCATCTTGTTGTTAGTTTTCAAGGAAGCTATAAACATAATAATGATTTCATTGCATTCCAAAGCATAACAATCGAGGGTATTCTGCTTATATAATATAGTGTGCCCCCTTCTGATGCATCCGGCGACTTTCATGGGCTGGTTTGGCCTTGAGACCAAGGCAAAAAATTATTAAATAAGGGGTGAGAGTGTGCATGTGTTTTTCCTGGAAAATTATTTTATATTTTATTTTACCTTTCATAAACTGTAAAATAAAAACATATGTTATAAATGTATTAATTTTTTCTTAGTGAAGTAAAATACTAAGAGAGTAGTAATGTCTGGCAGAAAAAGAGCACAAGCAAGCCATCTTATTGCATGTTACAGTAACCACAAGAATTGTTTTTTAAAGAAGAAACTAACTGGTAGAAAAAAACAACTGGAACTAGGAGTCATGATTCTATTACAAGGCAAGCGTTACATTATTTATTGTTTATTAATTGTCTGTAAATGTTAGCATGAAAAAATAAGTTATATTCTTGTTGTTAAAGAGGCGAATGACTGTTTCATGTTGCTCTATTTATTATTTAACAAAAACTTTACCTGAGGTAACTTTCAAATGTTAGGTTACATATTAGGTCTAGATCTTCTAATAAAATATTGTTCATTTAAAAAATATTTATATTTAACATATTTGAATAATATGTGTGGCACAGTGGCGCAGTAGTAGCACTACTGCCTCGTATGTTCTCCCCGTGTCTGCGTGGGTTTCCTCTGGGTGCTCCGGTTTCCTCCCACAGTCCAAAGACATGCAGGTTAGGTGCATTGGTGATCCTAAATTGTCCCGAGTGTGTGCTTGGTGTGTGTGTGTCCTGCGGTGGGCTGGCACCCTGCCCGGGATTTGTTCCTGCCTTGCGCCCTGTGCTGACTGGGATTGGCTCCAGCAGACCACTGTGACCCTGTGTTAGGATATAGCGGGTTGGATAATGGATGGATGGATGGATATTTGAATAATGTTTAAAACTAGTTTCAGAGTATTTACAAAGATTAATCAAACTAGTCCTATTACATTTAAAATGAATCCATTTATAAACTCACCCTCAGAAAAACATGATGGCATAACCATTCCAAGACCGAGTGTAAACTAAGTGGTGATAAATTTCTTAAAAATCAGAAAATCATTTGTGATCATATATTATCTCCAGATGTCTGTATTTTTACATAACTCAAAGAAACATATTAATCTTAGATGAGAGCCACACCAGAAAGGACCTTTTTAATCTTAGATAAGAACCACAAGCTCTTACTCTCATCGCAAGCACTCTGCACTATACAGAGATAAGTCGGGAAGGATATTAAACAAGCAAAATGTACCAAGAGAGAATATTTCCCACAGCAGTATGCCGTATGACCAGACATCACTCTGAAATGTGTACATGCCCTCAAACAAGCTTTCTGGGGGCATCCACTTCACAGGTAGCCGGGCCTACAAAAAAAAAAAAAGATTGATTTCCTCTAAGAGACAGCTTTTCATTAAACTGATGCTTTAAAAGAAGGTAAAGGAAACTCCAGTGTGAATTGTTCATATATTCATGTTAATACATTCTTGTTTATCAAGGCAACAGAGAGAGGTGATCATGTTGGTTGAACATGCAATTAAGAATTTCAATGTACACTGTACAACTGACAACACAATGACTAATTAGTACTGCAATTACCTGTTTGTAAAATAAATAAGCTCACTCACTAGGCTATCTGTGTCTACACTGTGCATTAAGCATCTGTGCTGTGTGGATTTGTGTTGTTAATCTCAATATGTGGATTCTGATGCTCCAAAACTTTCACTCTAAAGGTAATGCTGATATATGCCCTTATTTGCATACACCACTGTAACTAAAATTTTTATCTGCTATTCAATCTAATCTTAAAAATGTATGTAATCATAATATTAAGTAATAAAGTGTGATGTGACCCCCTGATAAGGGCTGTTCGGTCCCTGTACAACCGGTGTCAGAGCTTGGTCTGCATTGCCGGCAGTAAGTCGAACCCGTTTCCAGTGAGAGTTGGACTCCGCCAGGGCTGCCCATTGTCACCGATTCTGTTCATAACTTTTATGGACAGAATTTCTAGGCGCAGCCAGGGTGTTGAGGGGGTCCGGCTTGGTGGACTCAGGATTGGGTCACTGCTTTTTGCAGATGATGTTGTCCTGTTTGCTTCATCAGGCCGTGATCTTCAGCTCTCTCTGGATCGGTTCGCAGCTGAGTGTGAAGCGGCTGGGATGGGAATCAGCACCTCCAAATCCGAGACCATGGTCCTCAGCCGGAAAAGGGTGGAGTGCCCTCTCAGGGTTGGGAGCGAGATCCTGCCTCAAGTGGAGGAGTTCAAGTATCTCGGGGTCTTGTTCACGAGTGAGGGAAGAATGGAGCGTGAGATCGACAGGCGGATCGGTGTGGCGTCCGCAGTGTTGCGGGCTCTGCATCGGTCTGTCGTGGTGAAAAAGGAGCTGAGCCATAAAGCAAAGCACTCAATTTACCAGTCGATCTATGTTCCTACCCTCACCTATGGTCATGAGCTGTGGGTAGTGACCGAAAGAATGAGATCGTGAATACAAGCGGCTGAAATGAGTTTCCTCCGCAGGGTGTCTCGGCTCTCCCTTAAAGATTGGGTGAGAAGCTCAGTCATCCGGGAGGGGCTCAGAGTAGAGCCGCTGCTCCTTCCGCATCGAGAGGAGTCAGATGAGGTGGCTCGGTCATCTGATCAGGATATCTCCTGGACACCTCCCTGGTGAGGTGTTCCGGGCATGTCCAACCGGGAGGAGGCCCCGAGGAAGACCCAGGCACACTGGAGGGACTATGTCTCTCGGCTGGCCTGGGAACGCCTCGGGATTCTCCCAGAAGAGCTAGAAGAAGTGGCCGGGGAGAGGGAAGTCTGGGCATCTCTGCTCAAGCTGCTGCCCCCGCGACCCGACCTCGGATAAGCGGAAGAGGATGGATGGATGGATGAAAGTGTGATGTAAGTCATACTTTCAGTTAAAATAATTAGTGTGGAGCTTCTATGTTCTCGGAATTTCTGTGTGGGTCTCCAGGTTCACTCCTATAATCCGACAGCCATGCTAGTTTGATTAAACGTCTCTAAGTTAGATTTGTTTGAATGACTGTGGGTATCCATTTTAGTGTGCTCTGCAACAGACTGGTACCCAATCTAGGTCACGGCTGATTCTTAAAATGTGCCTATGCTCACCCCACTACTGTACCCACTTTATACAATTCAGAGTCTTGGGATCCAAAGTATATCCTGGCATCCTAGAGCTGAACATTCATGAATATGCGCATGGAGCACAATTAGAGTTTTAAGTCAGTCATCACTTGGCTCCTCTCCTTAATTTTCAATTCCAAAAAAAAAAAATGATAAAACAGTGGGGTTTTTTTTGTACAATAATCAGAATTTTGTCCTACACATAACTTTATTCAATATATTGCAACATTATCTTTGGCTGTGACATACATAATATTATGTCTGACTCTGCTATAAGTAAGTTGGCATTTTGTACTTATACTAGCAGGAAGGCCATGACTGCAAATGTCTGTAGTTTTTTGTTGGTGTTGGGGTGCGAGTTTGCATTGTGTACAAATGCAAAAAACTCCCACACCAATAGATGGCAGCACAGAGACATATTGCTGTTACACATTGGCCCCTGCTACATACTGTGGTAGTCAGACATCTACCTGATTGGGGTTCAGAACTGCAGGACACATGGAGTGGACAGCCCCAAGAATTCCAGTGTGCATTCTTGACACTGGAATTGGTCAGGAATGTCAACCAAAAAATGGTTACTGGATGGGGCTTAAAAGCTCCTATTGAACAGTATGCTAACAAGGATGGCAACAGAGGAACAAGGGAGTGGGATAGGAAGGAGTGTGCTTTGGAGTTTTTGCATGAAAACAGACCATCCTCCTACTGGTCAGTCAAGGGCTTGCTATTGTAATACAAGGCCCATTGGATTTTTTTGTTTGTTTGTTTTTCTTTTTTATTATAGTGTTTCACCTACACTATAACACTATGTATTTATTTTTGGTAATTAAGTACTGTTTTTCATTTCTCTTGGGCTTCCTTGGTGATATTCAGAGATTGGTACTGCCTAGTTTGGCAGAAAAAAAACATCTTTTTTGAGTTCTTGTAACTGTACATAAGTCTTTTGCAGCAACTTTGAAAAATATTCACCAACTTGTGCTTACAGAATTTTCAACTTTGTGATGTTTGTGAGCTTTTTTTTGCATGTACCGTCTGCTTTAAGATCAACCCACAGCATTTAGGATCCGAGATTTGACATAGAGGGCGGCACGGTGGCACAGTGGGTAGCGCTGCTGCCTCGCAGTTGGGAGACCTAGGGACCTGGGTTCGCTTCCCGGATCCTCCCTGCGTGGAGTTTGCATGTTCTCCCCGTGTCTGCGTGGGTTTCCTCCCACAGTCCAAAGACATGCAGGTTAGGTGGATTGGCAATTCTAAATTGGCCTTGGTGTGTGGGTGTGTTTGTGTGTGTCCTGCGGTGGGTTGGCACCCTGCCCGGGATTGGTTCCTTGTGCCCTGTGTTGGCTGGGATTGGCTCCAGCAGACCCCCGTGACCCTGTGTTCGGATTCAGCGGGTTGGGAAATGGATGGATGGATTTGACATGGACATTTCATACTCCTCGATTTCATTTTACGCCATTCTTTTGTGGATTTGCTTCAGTGTTTGGGCCATTGGTTTGTTTCAAGGTCTACGTTTAGCTTCACCTTTTTGACAGATGGTCTCACATGCACCTCAAGTGCTGTCTATTGCAATGTTGAATTCATAGCTGACTCTACAATGGATAGTTTGCCAGACCCTGAGGCAGAAAGCCAGCCCAAAACCCCTATGCTCCAAAATCTATGCTTTACAGTTGGCATGGGGTTCTTTTATTCAAAGGTATGCTTTCAATTTGTGCTAAACATGACATCTAGCATTGTGGTCAAACAGCTCTCCCTTTGTCTCATCTGGCCAGAGCACACTGTTCCACTAGTTCTATTCTTCTCCAGGTGTTGTCTGACAAACTTCAGTTGGGCGCCTATTCATCTTCATTGGAAGCCGAGGCTTCTTCGTTATTGAGCTTGTATGTAGGGCAAAGTTGTGACTCGTGCACTTTGACATTCTCAGGGTGAGTATTGCCTATACTTGTAAAAGACTGGATGTTTTTTTAAATTCTTGGAGACTTCAAGCATTTTTCAACCTGTGCTTTGGCTGAATTTGGTGGCATCTGGATTGCCAGTATTTGTAATATTTTTTGTTTGTAGATTATACTTTTTGCCAGTGGTGTGATGAACTACAAATTACCTGGAATGGTTTTGAAACCCTTCCCAGACTTATAGTTACCAATAATTTTTCTTCTTAGGCTGAAGGAGTTCTTTTGATCTTGCCAGGGTGTAGTCACACACCTTAAGAGAGGGACCTCTAGTTAATCTGTGGTAATGTCCTATTCACCTGTTTTCCAAATTCTAATTTTAGGCATTTGTTGCAATTATAAAGAAAAGGGTGAACTAAGGAATTTGGATTTTTGTTGATTCTGTCAACCGTATAAATGAGTTGCCTGCAAGATGCAAGGATGTCTCTCATTTAAAAAGCAAATTTTTTTTTTGAGAAAAAATAATATGATATTTCTTTATCTTGATAGGTTGAAAGTTTGCTTTAGCACAACAGAAGGATTCATAAACACCAGAGATCACCTTTTTGTACCCCAAAGGAGGAATGAATAAACAGGACACTGATATTTTATGTGCAGACTTCTGGTTTATGATATTAATTGGGGAAGAGGATGGGGTTTGGAGTGAGCCACCTAGAAGAAGATATCACAAGGCAAATAGTTAAAAAGTAGCAGACACCTCTCCTGTTGCCTGTGAGTGTTATGGTACACATGGAGGAAACATGGAAACCAGATAAAACCACTAGACACCAAACTAAACACAGAACTATTTATTATTGTAACATATCATGTTGGCACTTACATTGCCTTTCACAACATAGTTGGAATCATTCATGATGTCACGTGCCAGTCCAAAATCAGCAATTTTTGCAGTCTTTCCATGTGTGACCAAAACATTCCTTGCAGCCAGGTCCCTGTGGATACACTGCAAAACAAGCAAAAATTCATATTAATATTTAAATGATTAATTTTAAACTTGGGTTTATATTGTGCATAATTATTTTTCTAAATGTTTTCTATATTTCCACACGGTATGCATTATTGTCATAAAACAGATGCTCCTTCTCTCTTTTATTTGACCTTTCCAAAAGAAGTACATTTGTGCATTACAACAGCATATACAGTATGGTACAGATAAATGACTTATAATGACAAATGATTTGGGGTCTGCCATTTGTATTTGTTTGGTGCTACTGTAAAACTGTAAAAAAATACATAAATACATCAGTTTATCAGGTAAACCTCTCAGACGCAGTAGTGGTGCCTCTGAAGCTAAGGATCTGTGCTGGTATCCAGACGGTTGGCAGTTCAGCTCCCCGTTAAAACCAAAAGAGATCCTACTCTGCTGGGCCCCTGAGCAAGACCCTTACCTGCAATTGCTCGAGGGGTGCTGACTGACCCTGCAATCTGGCCCCAAGGGGTATGCAAAAACTAACAAATTCCTAATATAAGAAATTGTATAAGGCGAAATAAATACCAAAAAAAAAGAAGTCACTCTTATCAGCCATTATCTCTTAACTTTCTCTGCCTGTATCATTTGCTACATTTTGCCTATCACTCCTTGTTCTCTCCAAGCACACATACTAACGTTACCATTTTCTGTCTTTGTAGTCTTCTGTTTTCATATAAGTATGACCTTTGTCTTCTTTATGAAGGGCCATAGTATAAAAGTATTGATTTCCTAATTCAGCATTCTCTCATTTGTCTCTTTGTCATCCAGGGGGGTGCCAGTATATGTTTGTTTTTTAATAAAGTAAATTACTGAAGAAATTATAATCCTATCATTATAAATAGCAAATCATAGTCAGCATTTTTGCAATATTCAGTATTGTATAACAAAGAGAAATTAGAGTAACTCAAAAGCATACTGCCCAAGAATGACCCGAAGATAAGTGTGAGCTAAAACTGGATGGTGATCTGACGTGAAGATGAGCTTATGCCAGTAAGGTGTGAGACCAGTGACAGAGAAATAAAATATAATCGATTCATGAAGTAGATTAATGACACAAGCAATGAAGCAGTCTAAATGAATCTGTCAAGCCTGGATGTGTGATAAACACAGGGTGGGATGGGTTCTTTGATATGGGGTTGAAGACCTGTCAGGTAGAGGAGAGATACATACATTTGTTTCCATTCTAAGAATCCCATAGCCTTGCAATTTTAAAATTTGTCTAGGTAAAGGGTGGAGAAAGGACACTTTGTAAAATGTTGGGGATCACAACTAATATTGGAACACAAGTGCGCTTAGGAGACAACTTCAAGGCTCATATAAATTTAATTACACTCCCACCTAGGTGTTGGCTCTGTTGCCTAATGCTTTTTCTCATCCTCTCTTTCTAGAACCAGTAATTGACAGCTGTAACACCAATGACATCATTTCCAACTCCCAAACACCTTTTCAATCTGCCAAATTATATAGGTTTCACCACAGTGCACCAAATCTTAATCTGTTTCTGCTATTTATTCTTACATATACTAAAATCTCCCAAATTCATCACATCCACTGCCCAGAGCTTTTGCCTGCATATTATCAAGTAAAAGTATTGCCACTCCACATTTCCAAGAGCCAATCACCAATGAAAAAGCAACAGAAGAGTGACAGCCATTCTTCCTAAGAATGTCCACAGCTAATATTTTTGTTTCACTGGAGAAGAGCCTCATCCACCCCACTGTGCCATAAATTGTCCAGGGCTCTTTTCCTCTTAACATTCAAATCTAGTGTACTATCTTGCAGTGAGATGGGACGGTGTGGGTCCTGCTCCATGCTCCCACTTCTCTTCTGGGAGCCTCTGGAACCCAACACCATCAGTAATGTAACTGGATGAACTGGCAGATGGGGACAAATCACTCTTGGAGCAAGGGGATGGTGCAAAGTGTAAAGGTGCTTTTATTAAAAACAAACCAAACAAAACCAAAACAGCGTCCATAGTGCAGTGCTTCAAAATGTTTCAATAAATAAATAATCCATAAAAACAAGGTGATAAAAGTGGAGGTTAAAAATCCAATAAATATTCCCATTAAAATGAGGTTAAAATCAACAGGCTGGAAGCTATCCTTTTTTAAAAGCCTGGTGTCTTCTTTTAGCTTGCGGCTCCCCTGCTTATCCCAACAGGCTTTGCACAGGTGTGGCGATTAGCAGCTCACGGCATCAATTACAGACACGGGTGATCCCGCACCTGTGCATGTCAGTTCGGAAACGCCCACTCCCACATCGCGCCTAAGAAACGCTTAGGCCACACTACCACACCCCCTCCTTAAGACGTGAGTGGGGCGATTATTTATTTAAAAAACTGGCCATCCATTTAGAGCTGCAGACCCGCTATATCACATGAGACAGTAATATTTTTATGTGAAGGACTGAGAGAAACATGTAGTTGAAAAGCAAGTCAATTTCATAACTGAAAGTCTGTCCTACCATTTAAACATACTGGAAACAAAATGAGATGAGGTGGCTCGGGCATCTGATTAGGATGCCTCCTGGACGCCTCCCTGGTGAGGTGTTCCGGGCACGTCCAACCGGGAGGAGGCCCCGGGGAAGACCCAGGACACGCTGGAGGGACTATGTCTCCCGGCTGGCCTGCGAATGCCTTGGGATTCCCCCGGAAGAGCTAGAAGAAGTGGCCGGAGAGAGGGAAGTCTGGGCATCTCTGCTCAAGCTGCTGCCCCCGCGACCCGACCTCGGATAAGCGGAAGAAAATGGATGGATGGATGGATGGAAACAAAATCAAAAATCACATGTCAAAACCGAGAGCAAGAGATCAAAATCCAGGACGGAAAAAAAATGGTTAGAAACATTTTAAATGAGAGGATTATCCACCATCTCATATACAGAATGGTCTCAGACACAAACATTTAACGCCACACCTACCTGACCCCTTGATGTTGTGACCTTAAAGGTCCCACCCATGGCAACTGGGAATTGTATCACAATGAAGGGATCCACAAAATGGAGGCAGTAACAGAAAAAATAAAATGGCATTGCAGCAAAATGCTAATAAATCATAAGTTCTTCAAAAATGCATTAAACATGAAATTTGATTTCAAAATCAGAATACCTGTATTACAGAACCCCATTAAAAACATAGAAAGTCAGAATCCATTCAGAACAAAGTACAAAAAAATTAATGAAAAGTAGTAATCATAACAACTAGGACACAAACCTTCAGCAAAAGGGTCAGTAAGTCAGACAAAGTGGAATAAAATCAAAAGAGAGCAAAGGAATGTAAAGTAAGTAGGGCATTGGAAAAGTAGAGAGCTCCATTTGGGCTCAGCTTTCAGGTCCCACATAAGATCCATCCAATCAAACAAAACTGTCATGAAGAAAGTACTCAAGGAAAGCATTCTCCACACCATTACACAACCTCCACTAATCTGGACTGTTGTCACAAGACAGGTTGGTTGCATGGGCACATGCTCTTGTTGCCAGTTTCTGAGCTCACCATCTGTGTGCCTCAGCAGAAATTAAGATTCACCAGCTCAGGTTATGTTTTCCCAGTTTTCAGTTGTTAAGTTTTGGTGAAACTGTGCTTACTGCAACCTCAGCTTTCTATTCTTGGCTGACCTGAGTGAAACTCGATGTGGTTATCTGCTGTGGTAGCCCACCCACCCCAAGTGATTGACTGATTAGATAATTGCATAGATAAGCAGGATGTGCAGATGTTCCTAATGAGTGAGTGTACATCTGTTGATAAGAGGCTGAGCTGGAATGCTACTTTCAAAACAGCCTTTATGAATTCCTTCATAACAGAGATGTTCTACTTAAAAATATATAGGTCAATTTTTAATTATTATATTAACTTGCCTCACTGAAGAAAAAAGTTTTGCAGTAAGTGTATGGTTTTGTGTGACTGTAAAAAAAGCTGCCTCCAGGGTGTGGTACAAATGGCAATGTAATGCTAAGTGGTGTTCAGCAAGATAAACAAGCAAATAGAAATAATAAAGTATCCAACAAAATAAAAAAGAACAAGTAACAAAACATATGTATAGCGTAACATTGTGGTGTGTACAGAGACTTGGTTAGCGGTCTTTGAAAGTTGGAGCATTTTTACATTTTTGTAGTCACTTTATAAAAGAGATTGTTATGACAATGGTGTTACATATTTTTCTAAAAATTAGTTATAATTAAAAATAACAGTGATAACAGAATGTACATGTACTAGTAGTGTAGTGTGCATAAATTAGGATGTCTTAACACCATTTTACAACATAATGTGGCTGAAATTGCTTTCAAAAGCAGCAGATTCCAAGTCAAGTAATGACAAGATTCATGTGCTATTATGAATTGTTGTTGGATGTGGAGGGCTTGTGGCTAATTGTTAGTTCAAATTTCTTAAAACATAAACATGTTCCACAGAAGTGCTTGATGAAGATTTAAATGCTATGCTGAAGTCTCAAGCTAAAACTGTTAGCTGCATTTGAACTTGATAGATTGTAGATCTTTGAGGTGCTTTGCTGATACATTACAGTGTCAGGGAAATATTGAATCATTAAGATCTTTAGACGATGTATCCATAAGGTTGTTTTTAATGTAGCAGAAATGTTGAATACAAGTTTAGTGACTGTAGCATAAAGTACGGTGGCCCAGAAACAAAATTAAAAAAAAAAAAACAAAGACAAAAAGGAATTAATTTCTACACAAGTTAAGCTGCTTTAATTTTTTACATTTATTGCCATGAGGACAATATCACTTACCCGCTTCAATTTCAAGGTGGAGGGGAAGTGAGCTGTTGTGACTGAGTTTTAAGCAAGATGCTGTGCAGCCACAGAGACAAGAATGGGATGGAGTAAAGGCAGAAGCCAGACTGTTAGCATATAGCAAGACCTATGTCTGTGTTCTGGCACAGTAAGGGACTCTGTTTACCTTGTAGATGAATAAATAAACACTATCCTTACTACAATATTGAGTAAATAAAGACATCATTACTGGTGAATTGAATAAATCAATCACATCTACTGTAGTACCTTTCTTGTATGGTAATACTCAGTTTTACACCCCTGCCTATATCTGACCCCACCCTATGCTGTGCCCTGCAGTGGGGTGAACTTGGTTCAGAATGGGCAACTGCAGGTGTTCCACTATTTTGATGTCAGGAGCAACTGTCGAATGAGTAAACAAGAACAAATTAAAAAATATAAAAGTTGGAGTAACTGCTCTCAAGATAAAACTGAAACAGTAAACTACTGTAATTCATAGTTGAATTCATAATAAAGGGTTCACTCTTTCAAGATTAATGAATTCACAAATTTACCAATGCTTTTCAATAGAAGATTTTGAAATTTCAAAAATGTGTGCAGTGCACTGTTTGAGATATCTCAACAAAAATGTAACACTCCTGTCAAATTTCCTTCTGTTGATTTCAACAGAAATTGGTACATTGGGAGCGGAGTTGTTTCACATAGACGCACAGACAGACATGGCTTTCACCATAGGTGCTTTTGGCATTATATACATATGCACCTAACAAACAAACAACTGGCCACTACTTTATATGCTTTTACTGTGCAGGTCTTTGGTTTCCCTATTTTGTAACTTCTCATTTCATATCATGCACAAACTCTCTCTCTCTCTGACTCAAAGAATCTTGCACTTAATTTAGGAAAACCACTCGAGTCAATTTTTAATCTAAAATACTTATTCATGAAAAGTCTGGTTTTTTTTTCTATCAGTATCACCTACACAAAACTCACCAAAATTGGTAAGACGTTTCAAGACAACAGATTATAATTGGTTCACTGTTGTTTAAGCTTAAACAAGAGAAAATTCAAAACATTTTTTTTCTTACATTTTTTGATGTCAGAAATTCCATCCCTTTTGCAACCTGATGGGAAAAACTCAATAGATCTTCAAATGTAAGCACCTGTAATTCTCTTTCTTGATATATTTTGACATTCTTATAATCGCATCCATCTACAAGCAACAAAACAAAACCCATAATTATATACTCATTTTAGCCATTTCAAGTGTATTAGAAAAGGTTCAAAAAATATTTCCAAGTTTTCTGTTGGTTTCTCATGATATTGCATAAGTTAATGCAAACAAAATGATGCCAGCAACAAAATTATAGAACAAAATAAAGCAAGCCTTACGAAACGTTTTGCAGTCTTCAAAGTTTGAAGTATTCAGAAGTGTTTCTCTTTCTCCTTCTAAAGTCTTAACCATGTTTATAGGGTGCATCGGAATATATGATCCATCATGCTGAAAGTTTCCATTGCTAAAAGAACAACATAGAAGAATAGTCTGAATTCTTTGTTCCTTTTGTACTGTAGAACAATAATAATCCATTTTTTAAAATTCATCAATTTTTTCTTTTCTGAAACCTGCTTATTTCAATAAAGGGGATTATGAAGCAGACTATGTTATGGCAGCATTAGCACAAGAACATACTCAGTCCTGGTTGTGATGTTCATTAATTACATGGCACACTTACTAACCTTCACAAACCCAGCTATTGGGGCTACTGTAAAAAAATGGTGTGTCCTCAATGGACAAATAAAGTAAAGTCAATAAGAACCAAAATAATGTTTACAGGTTTGTTCAAAAGAATAGTGGAATGAACAGGCCAAAGTTGCTTAATCAAAAGTAAAACAAATCCCAATAACAAAACAAAACTAAAACAAAACTCAAAGTTGAGAAGTTCAAAAGCAGAAGGACCTAATGGTTAACAAATACCCTGTCATGAACTAAAACTTCATATTAATAGTAAATGTGCAATTTTCTGTCTATTTCAATTCAAATCATACACACTATGTACTGTGTGCAGCCATCATGTCAAACAGCTGCCATATCCCAAACAGAATGGCTGTGACCACCAAAAGACTGAACAAAATGGCGGCACCCATGAAAATAACTCAAATTAAAATATTCTTGCAATGTCATAAACAAAATAACTAATTATAAATAAAAGATATAATAAATCACAAATTTAATAAGTATAACTCCCAAATGCCAGAGAGTGTTCATGACTTAAGAGTCTTCAGTTCTCATAGCCTGTATGTCTCTGGGAGGAAAGAGGAGTTCCTTAAGGAAATCCTCACACACACATATAGGGAGAATATCACATTCCACACACACTTTGCTAGCCACTTTCTTTCTATACCATCTACATTTTATAAATGTGAATTCAAACAACATACCTTAAAATATGATCCTGTTGAATATTGTGATATAAACTGAGGCTATTCTGTGTTAAAACAATAGCTAATGTCTTCTGAAATTTGTCTCGATTGCTCCTCAGGTAGTTGAGAAGGTCACCATTTTGACAATACTGGAAGATCAGGTAAACTGGGCCTATTAGAAGAGAAGGACAGAGATCACTTGTTCTAAATGTATCTACGTTGATTCTGAAGCAAAAACAAAAATATGAGGAATCATATGTTAAACTTGAGTAATTTCTGCATCATTTTAATACAAAGGGAGGCCAGATTTATCATCCATAGAAGTAATTTTGTATATAAGGGAATCCCAACAGATGTTATTCTGGATTCTCAAATTTGTATTAGTGCCAAAAAATACAACATTTTAGGGAGTATCATTGACTTTCTCTAACTGAGTGAAGCACATGGTCATTTAAAATGTGAGAATCAGTGTATCTTCTCACCACCTTCTGAAATTTTCAAATAATTAAATCTATATAGTCCTTGTTGGTCAATGGAAAATTGCTGCTTTTCTACATGCCATGTTCTTTAAACACCAAAATATTCTTCAACATTAATAAAGACACACCACAAAAGTGAATGAAAGATGAAGAAGTACTGAAAATATATTTACAGAGTAAGAAAGGAGGAAAGAAATAAAAGTATTGTAGAAAACTGGACATACACACTCTAGTCTTTTGCTAAAAGGCAAACAAGACAGCAGTGTACCCAGACTGTATTCTTTAAATAACTTTATGGAAATGCACTAGTTTACAGCTGAATTATATTTTACAGACACATTAGTAATTTAAACAATTTACTGTATATAGCTGTTACAATTTTGTCATTTTTACATTTAAATGTTACTTGGAAGTTGTGTTTTAAAGGATTATTTCACCCAAAAAAGATATTTTTTATATATTGCTCACCCAATGTAGTTTACAGTAGTGGCTGAGAAAAAAATTTAATTTCATGTTTTCATTGAGAAAGTAAATAAAGATTCTACCAGAAAGGGACTCAATAGCAACCAATGTTGGACAATATGGCAAACAATATGAAAACAACTTTATAATTTAATTTGCATTGCTTCACATTAGATAACTATTTTAAACCACTACTTTTATCTAAGCTTTAGACAGCCACACCAATTAAAAATAATTTTTTTAAAACAAATTTCATTCAACAACAACAACAACATTTATTTATATAGCACATTTTCGTACAAATGATCAATTCCACAAGAGGAAAGTTTTAACTTCTCACCGATCCAGCAAGACTTCAAGAAATGAATGAAATAGCTTAGTGAGAGACTAGTGAAAAGTCCATTATTAAGAGACCTGCAAACAATTTTATTGATATTTGATAGTAAATGTGTCCAAGTTTGTAATCCAAAGAATCTGGTGTTACATTATATGCAAAGCTTTACTCTTGTTAAGATTTGCCTACCAACAATGATGGAAAATCCCACCACAAGTGCAAATCATACCTGATTCCACCAAAACAAACTGTGAATCGACCTAATGATATCAGATTTCATTATGAATTTAATATACAGAACAAGTAACAATAACAGAAAAGGGAAATAAATAAAGCAACTAATAATCAAGAAAACTATACAGAAAAGCCAACTAAAAAGAATAGGCAAAGCTCCAATACCAAACAAAAGCAGCAACCTTTGAATAACAATGAATGCAGCAAAGAATAATATTAAAAGACAATAATAATCCAAAACCTAATCCAAAACAGCAAAACAATACAAATAACCCAAAAGACTAAATTTACAATGCTAGAATTATTAGCACAGCTGAGGAATTAGTCACCCTTCTTAGGCTCAATCATAAATTTAAACCATTTATCTAATACAAGGAACATAATAAGGGGGATAAGAAAAGGCAGAAAAAGTGAGGGTGAGGTTCCATCTTAAACACAACTCTTAATCCTTCCTTCTACATGAAAGACCCTGGTTACGACATGTTACCTTGAAAAAGAGCAATCAGTGAATATTAAATTGAGTGAGTGCCCCATCATACCTGACACAGTGCATGCTCCAAGCAAATTAACAATATTTTCATGGTTCCCAATCTGTGTTAACATTTTCAGTTCTGCCATGATGGCATCTTTTTCAGAAGGCTGATATTTATCTGTGGAAGACCAAATAGTAAAAATGTTAAAAAATAAAATTAAAATGCTGAAAATGTTTAAAATTTAAAAAGTTAATTGGACAAAATGATAAAGTGTACATCATTCTGTTTCTTGATCAAAAGAGGATGAATAATAATTATTTAAGGACCAGGAAAATTTAGGATCTGATCATTCATACTTACTATTAATGCATACAGCATCTGCCTTCTGTGTCACTTTTTCAAAGGATTCACAAAGTAAATGCAAATGTTATAGAAAATACACTAAACATCTATGCAAAGCAATAATCCAAGGAAAAAATAAACCTTCTATAGTTAGAAATTTAAAAATATTTTTGTTTCTATTTTTTGAGTAATGCTTCTATACCAGGGGTAGGCAACGTCGGTCCTGGAGTGCCACAGTATGTGCAGGTTTTTGTTCCAACCCAGTTCCTTAACGAGAACTCAATTATTGCTGATGAAGCACATATTGCTTAAGTGACATTTTAATGCTTCATTTTAGTGGTCTCGCTTGTTAAGGTTCTCCAACCTTAATTGCTTATTTCAATCTTAAACTGCTGCATTCAGTGTTTTAATTGCTCCTTATTAGCAATAAGATGTAAAACAGGGATAGGCAATGTCGGTCCTGGTGAGCCGCAGTGGCTACAGGTTTTTATTCAACCCAATTGCTTAATTAGAAACCAACCATTGCCAATCTCAGACCTTATTTAATTTAATGGCTTGTTAGTCTGTGCAATGTAAGGCTTTTATATCGTAGATTTTTTTCCTTTCCAAGGATATCATCCAAATGATTTGAAGCCTAAAACAGATCATTTTCAGTCTGTCACATTTTTCTATTAAGTGTTTTATTAAATCAAACCGTGCATGATGAACACACACAGATGTAATTGGAAAAAAGCTAGCTGGAGAACTGCTGGCTGCTTTGTCTTTTACATCTTATTGCTAATAAGGAGCAATTAAAACACTGAATGCAGCAGTTTAAGATTGAAATAAGCAATTAAGGTTGGAGAACCTTAACAAGCGAGACCACTAAAATGAAGCATTAAAATGTCACTTAAGCAATATGTGCTTCATCAGCAATAATTGAGTTCTCGTTAAGGAACTGGGTTGGAACAAAAACCTGCACATACTGTGGCACTCCAGGACCGAAGTTGCCTACCCCTGTTCTATACAACAGTCTACAGACTAAAAATAATTTATAGTGCTTCACTTTTTTTCCAATCTTCAGAAAGGAAAGGAATCATTTTAACTTCCAGAATTCAATGTAATCTCTGGAAATTCCTTGAAATTTCTTATTTGCATTTAAAAAGTGAAAATCACTTTTCTTTACAAAAGCGCTCATTGCAACACCTTGTTCATATACTCAAATCATTTTCATATTCAGTTTGATTTAATTTTTATTTATTTTTGTATATCACTCTTCACTGAGTGTAGGTTTATAGAGCTGTAACAACTTCACAGGTAAAAAGCAATTACAGCTTTATAAATTACTAATTACATATTGCATGCACAGATTAGTTTAAACCCAAAATAAGACAGAGCAGTTCCAAACTCATTGAAATAAATGGAAGCTATCAATATCTTTTTGTTAAAATTATTGCTGAACTACAGCTAGTTGACAATGGAGGATCTATCTATCTATAATAACATCTTATCTATTATTCAGTATTGTTAACAGATAGATAGATAGATAGATAGATAGATAGATAGATAGATAGATAGATAGATAGATAGATAGATAGATAGATAGATAGAGCTGCCTTTAAAGTCAATATTAGTTTTGATAAGTTTAGAAAGATGTGTTAAATAATATTAAGACATATAAAAGCATGTGACAATGAGCTCTCATGCTTCTTTAAGCATATATTTCATGTAATTTTACTCACTTCTTGAAATAATGAATGAAATACACAAGCCTTATATTGTAGTTACTTACCTTTGAGCATTTTCACAGCTACTTGTAGAGATTCTCCTGGTTTAAAGATGCCAAAAGCATTGGCTGCAACTACCTTCCCAAAGGCCCCAGCACCCAGCTCTTTCCCTAAAAATGTGTGATATGCATGTAGTGTTATTTCATTTTTAAAATTTTCTGCCAGACACTTAAAATTAAATATTTTGGACCATTTTGAGAAAATATATGTGGTACACTATTTAAACATCACTTCTCACCAAGTTTCAGATTTTCCCTTGGAAATTCCCATTTTGTATCATACTCAATGTTTCGAAAATCAATATATATGTATTCATTATCCGAGGGTCCAATAAATTGTATCATTTGCATTTGATTCTCATATTTTGGTTTCTAAAAAAAGCACAACAAAGTAGTGATTAGAAACTATTATTTCATGTAATCTAAATGATACCAAAAACATTTTCTTACCCTTTTGCCATTATAGTACATGAAACATAACAGAAGAATAACTACAGGCACACCAACCCCAACTGTTGCATAATATAATGTTTTCTCACTCTTCTGTGGCAAATTTGCTGTCAAAAAAAATAAACATTGTAAAATATAAGAATAGCCTTAAAGGTTAAAGCAGTTTTCTATATAGTTATTTTTACTGTGCAAGGTAGGGTGTTAAGCACATTACTATTATCATATTTTTGGTAGCTGCTTTTATCCACGATTCACCACAACTGTTTCCACTCTTTTCATAGCTAGTTCTTAGACAAGTTAAATGACTCACTCAGAGTCACACAGTGAGCTGGAGATGAGAACTGAACTGGCAATACAGCGACTCAAACTCCTTAACAACACAAGAACTCCTACAATAAATGCATGCATGCTTTGAAAGCATTTACAGTATAAAGTTCAATTTTGTTACTTCAGTTCTATCTTGTTCTTTATTTCTAAATCTCTAAACAATAAAGAATCACCTTTACATCTATAATTTATGTTCACTGGATATGTGTAATTTTATGTGATGTTTTCTTGTATTCTTTAACAAATGTTCCATTCAAAGTCTTAATTAGAGATGCCACATAAGTCCATTAAGGCCAAAAATTTAGATCTAGGTCAGCTTTTTTTGGCTAATGATAATCTCTAGGCTGGCACAATTCTTTACTTAGTTTTTTTTTCTTTCTATGACAGGGGTACAGAAGAGCTGATACCTGCCTAATTAAACTGTGAGCAAGGTAGGAACCAACCCTGGATGGAATGTCCATTGTGGCAGGAGGCTGGGGGGCAGACCCAGCCGGGACGCCTGGAAGGAGATCTATACGTCCTCCGGGCCACTAGGGGGCAACCGCCCTGGATAGCAAGGGGAGCACGGGGAAGTAGCAGGGAGGCTCAAACCCGTGAGGGCCCGTGGCTACCGCAAGGGGGCACCCCAAGCCTCATAAAGCCCGGGAGATCGACACTTCCCCCACACCTGGGAAGGTGAAGGAAGGACCATCCAGCAACGCCCGGAGTGCTTCCAGGTGCTCATGCGGCACTTCCACCACACCAGGAAGTGCCGCTGGAAGAACGTTAGCAAGCACCTGGAGCAAGTCCGGGTGACTATAAAGGGGGCCGCCTTCCTACAGTCAGGGAGCAAGAGTCGGGAGCTGGAGGAGGACGAAGCTCCAGTGACAGAGGGAAGAAATGCGGCCCACGGACATTGAAAGGCCCGAGTAAGGGCGATTGGTGTGGGGCACTGTGTGTGTGCAAAACTGTAAATAAACGGGTGTTTTATAGAAGTACTGATGTCAGTCTGATGGCTAGCTCTCACAGCATCCAATGCAGTGCACACTCGCTCCAGTCACCTTTTTCCAGATCACATTTTAAGCATACAATGAACCTAACCTGGAGAAAAAAAAACCTCAATGCAAACAATTGAAGGAATTGGAACTGTCGAGCACCATTACTGTGCTATAACTACAATGTAAATTCATCAAGACTGTTGAAAATGCCATTGAATATCAACTTTCAACTGATGAATGAAGTCAGCATGCCGCTTCACAAACCAAAAAACAGACATAATGAATATTGTTGTATTGTTTGTACTTGTGGAATAGGAAGCTTAAATCCAGCTGATATACAGTTAAGTTTTTTTTTTTTTTTGCTATCTAGTGACCACAGCATTTCTGTAACTATGCATATCTGAATTTACTTAATGCCCCTGTGCTGACTTCCTTTTTAAGGTGTGCAGACTATCGACATGGTGCTTGCATCTTCTGTTAAAAGAATCAACAGCATACATCTGTAGGTGGGTCTCCAGTTCATACACTCAAAAAAATGAACAGAAAAGCTGCACTTGCTTTATCGGCAGCTTTCCCACAATGCCATAAGCACTGCTTCTTCACAAGCACATAAATGTTCCCCCTACTACTAGCATTCAGTATATTTCAAAGCAGACTTGTAGCATTATTGGCTCTTTCCTTTGATGTCATCAACTTTAAATGATGGACAATTATCATTTAATGATAAAAAAGTGAACTATCGATTCTCAAAAAAAGGTTCGGAAAAATCATTGTACTCAATTTAGGTGTCATTAAAATATCGGACAGTAAAGTACAAAGTTACTCTTAGAGTAGGGACTAGAGACTAAATAAATTACTTACCTTGTCCAACATTTTGACAAAAAGAACCATAATCGTTTTGTGCACAACATCTGATCCAGTGTTTTTTACTCAGTGAATTTAGGTCCAGTAGATTAGAAACCTTTTTATGGCCAAAAATTTGTCCATCAGTTACTGATGCAATCCCATTGTCGTTTATTTTCTTCCAAGATGTTTCACCACTACAACTGAAGAAAATGATATTCAGAAAGCAGGATCTGTAATACTTTTATATTTTAAATTTACCCTGGAGTATCCATTTTAAACCTTGTGCAACTTGGTTTCAGGTCACTTGTCTCGACTGCAGCAGCACCAACTGCCTTTCTGTGTCAGTGCACACATATGAGACCATCCAGACCTACATTGTTGGAGTAAGTACAAGTCCTGAAGTAAACCCACTTGAACACGATGGGAATATAACGTACATCAGTTTGTTCTAATATCACTTAACACTGAAATAAAAAAATAATGGCAAAATAGGTAACTGTGATAAAACTAATTATCTAGAAACTGTATACTGTAAATGGAAAAGCAACTTTTGGAATCACTCTATTTTATTGATTTTATTTTTGACACTTTACTCTAATGTGTCAATTGAAGAATGTTGTTCATTAATTTAATTTCCTAGACTGTCCTTGCAAGCTGGACACAGAATGCTGGATCTTATTTAAAGAAAGTTTGGTGCTTATGACTTACTTGAGCTCTTCAGGGCATTCCAACCAGGTTAAAGCAGGCTCAGGATAACTTTCACCAATACATGCCACTTTTCCGTCAGTTTCAAATGCTAAACTGATGTGTGGTGTTGCTAAAGGAAAATAAAGCAATCAAGCAGGTTAGCCATGGATTTTCTATTGATCCTGTAGCTGGCACTTAAAATAGGCAATCACCTTTACCCAAGCACGCTAATTATCTTCCCCAGCACTCCTTAACTTATAAAGTTTTCAATACATGAAAGAGCCTGGTCTTTGGGAACCTTAGAGATACTGGTAAAACATTTGTTTCCTTTGAACATCTCCTTCTTAAACTGAATCTTCTAGCAACCCACTTCTTTAAATTATAAGCAAGTAAGAAATTTTGTTAAATTATACGTGCCACACATCCCTAATGCTCTCTTTCTATTGATGACAGAAACTGCATTATCTTGAACTAATAAATATTTAAACAGGATTTTTACAATCCCTGTTGAAACATTCACCCTCGATCAAAAGACATTTCAGTCAGAATTTCAAATAAAAGACGGAATTCAACCAGTTTTCATCAATTTGTGCAAAGCATGCTGAAATTGAAGTAAACATCATACACTGCATGTTCTTATTTCAACTTATCTTATCTGAAATACCAAGCAAAGCCGTTAAATTTAGGTGATGTAGTCAGGAACCTGCTTTTCTTGGGCATATGTTTTTCAGTCGACCACATTCAAGCCATATCGAGTACAAAAATCTTTCCTTGCATGTCTGACAGAGTTGGAGCTGATGTTACTAGTAATCTGCTAATAACACGGTTCAGAGAATGACTAGATGTGATAATTCTGCAGGATCTGTTCTTACATTTTACACTACATTGTTTCTCATCTCAGCACATTCCACCAAATATAACACAGTGCAAAACTTGAAAAGAAAATCGGATTTTCTACTTGAGGAACTATACAAGATTTCTTTAGAATTTTGCCAGGATTTATTAACTTTGTTCTTGAGTAAGCATGTTAGGTCCCTTTAAGATGCTTCAATATCTTTCAGTGACGTCCTAATGGGTTATCTGATTTCATTTCAGAACTCCACAGAGGAGCTGGGGGTGGTGTTGAGTTTGAATGTAATATGAAATGTTGTATTGCTTACTGTACACTTAACTGTTCTGTACAGCACTTATTGTAATGAATTCCTATAAATTAGCAAGGGACATAAAAGAAAAGCAGGATAAAAGGCAGTTGATTTTTACAAGAATCAAGATAAATAAGAATTCTTATTCTTTATTATATATGGCATCCTTGTGTTCCTACTCAACTGTGACCAACTTTCTAAAGTTCAAACTTTATTTTATAGCCATGAGAGAGCTAAAGTTATAAATATGCAACATTTCATGCTTATTGTTTGATTTTCTTAAGTAAAAACAAGTCTTTCCTTTGATTAAACTCAGTATAGAAGCATCCCCAACTCATCATTCTTAACTGATATGATGACTGCCACATAACCAGTTTGCGCATGTGTAGCAGACCTTCTGCAACAGGAAAGTATCCCTGGAAACCAGTAAAGCCCTGATGACATCATCAAAGAAGGACCACAAATAACATTAAATCTATACTAATAAAAGGCAAAGCCCTCACTGACTCACTGACTGACTGACTCACTCACTCATCACTAATTCTCCAACTTCCCGTGTAGGTAGAAGTCTGAAATTTGGCAGGCTCATTCCTTACAGCTTACTTACAAAAGTTAGGCAGGTTTTATTTCGAAATTCTACGCGTAATGGTCATAACTGGAACCTGTTTGACTGATTCACTCACCACTAATTCTCCAACTTCCCGTGTAGGTAGAAGGCTGAAATTTGGCAGGCTCATTCCTTACAGCTTACTTACAAAAATTAGGCAGGTTTCATTTCGAAATGCTATGTGTAATGGTCATAACTGGAACCTGTTTTTTGTCCATATACTTTAATGGAGGAGGCGGAGTCACGTATTACGCCTCCTACGTAATCACGTGAACTGAAAACGAGGAAGAGATTTACAGCACAAGTCAAACGCGGGAACGAAGGTAAATGACGTTAATTGTTGACTGTCTTTTAATACTCCGTACTTGTTGAGTGTCTTTTAATACTGTGTAAGCATACATATTAACACATGTGCAATTAAACGTGTGCATTTACGGGGTGATTTCTCAGGCTTAAAAGCTTGCCTTTTATTAAAAAGTTAAATGCAAACTCTTTTCATTCTGAAGGGCACAAACCACGTTAGATTTCAGCCGTTAAACGCGCAAAAATGTCAGTACACCAGATAAATAAGCGCAACATATTATCAGTTGTATTGTATGCTTACAATACATATAGAAATGTGTTAATCGTTAACCAATATTATGGGATGGTGTTTTTCGACTTGCGCCTTGATTTAAACGATTGCATGTCTTGGTGGGTTTGCATAGCTTATTGTCAATATCTTTACACCTCTTTTTAAGACTTAATTTAAAAAGGTTTTCTTTTCTTCTTAATTATAATTTAAAAGCAATACTTCACTGCTGCGAAGCCCCTCTAGCGCTGACGTCAGACGTTCGATTACCGTAAGCGAGTGCAGTGAGTGTGTACGCCTGATGAGCCAAGAATAAGGGGGAAACAGGTGTCGCGTACTCTTTGCATTATTTGACAGTAAACTATTTTCATCCATTCTATGATCTGCTTCTCACAACTGAAGGCACCGTGCCTGATGTTACCTGACTTGCTGGCCAACCATAAGCGTTACCTGGTAGGTAACCACCCACTCACTTCACTCCAATACGGGAATCAAACCTCAGACGTCAGCGCTAGAGGCGAAGCCCCTAAAATTGCGCCACGGCGTGTGGTTCGTTTATTTGACAGCATGTAGATCGGGGTAACTACATTCACGGCATTCGTAGTCTGATTCACAATCTGATTGTATGGGTGGTTACCTACCAGGTAACGCTTATGGTTAGCCAGCAAGTCAGCTCAAAGTGATCACTCGAGTGAACGCAGCTTCACAAAAAAACAGATCCTTAACAAACTGTTATTGGTATATTTTCCCTCAATTTTAAAAGGTTTTCTTTTCTTCTTAATAAAAATTTAAAAGCAGTACTTCGCCGGTGCGAAGCGCGGGGATTTGAGCGACTGACGCATACAGACATATTCATGAGTGCAGGTACTTCGGAAAG